>NW_026562529.1:12500-227500 GCF_027474105.1 Poeciliopsis prolifica
GAGAGACGGGGCGTCTGGGTCTCGCTGAGGAGGGACGGCCGCGGGCAGACGCGCAGCTCGGCTGCGTTCGCGCCCGGGCCTGGAGGCGAGCCTGCAGGCTGGAGGAACCGTCCGCCGAAGCGCCGGTGTGGGCACCGAGGCAGGCGGGGGCCCTCCACGGCAGGCCACGTGTGCTTATCGGTCGGGTCGGAGACGCGGGCTGGGAGCCAGACTTCCGACAGCACGTGGGACGGACCGTAATCCGCTCACAGTGCACTGCGGTCGGCTTGGCTGAAGCCAGACACCGGGGGGACACTGACGGAGCTCCAACAGAACCAGGGAGCCGTCCACGGACTAATTACAGCCCAGGACAGACTCACCAGAGCGGCCGGAGACCGCCAGCCAAGCAACAGGTAGATCCAGGGACTTTCAGAGCTTCTACACACATGGAACCGTGAGCGGGGAAAAACGATCAAAAATGACCAAAGACAACATAATTCACCCATGTAGCTTCTCACCTGAGGCCAGTGAAGGCCCCTGGATGGGTCAATGGTCAAAACTCCGCTCTTTTTACTGGTTCTCTGTGTCTTTGAAAAACCCTCTCCTGAAATCCTGCCGGTGGGGTTTTTGTCTTTCTGTGAACTGAAAGTACTATTTTCCCCGATTGGGCGGGGCTTAAGCGCGTGTCAAGGGGGGCAATGCTTTGTATACCCGGAAACCCATTTTTCATTTCTCCCGGCTCCTGTGAGCGTGCTAAAAATCATTCGACCGCACAGGGCTGTGCTCCGGAACACGGGCTACCGGCCCGTGGTGCGTTTTTCCCGGATTTCGGCCTTTTTGACCGATTTTCGAACGCTTTTCCGGCGCGACTTCCGCCGCTTGCCTCGCAGCGGGGGAACCGCGTAGAGACGCGACACCCACCCCGAATTGTTCTCCTGGCTTAGGCCTTCACGGGGATATATGGCTTCCCCGGGTTGAAAGCGTTTTCACCCGCTCTACCGGAGGTTGAAGTTGACCGGGCGGAAAAACGGCACTCTTTCGCGGCTTAAAAATCGGGAAACGGTATAAAAAATCAGAGACCCACGCCGAATTGTTCTCCTCAGCGAGACCTTTAAAAGCATGTATGGCTTGCCCGGGTGGCATTCATTTTTACCCGCTTTTTCGCAAGTTGAAGTTGACCGACCGGAGCGAAAACTCACAGGCGGAATCCACCACTCAAGCACGGGGAGAGGAGCGAGACTGCAGCCTCTATGAGAACCGGGGGCCACGCTCCGGAGCCACTCAACCCGGCAGAGGCTCCACAATCCCGGGTAACAGAGAACCGGGACAGCAGCCTCTCTGAGAACCAGGACCTGCTGCGGAGCTACTCACCCAGCCTTGGCCACATCCCCGGTAACAGAGAACCAGGACAGCAGCCTCTCTGAGAACCAGGAATCGGTAAAGTGTTTTTAATTCTACCCGGGACAGGGGACCAGAGCCCCGGGTAACTGAACCAGGACAGCAGCCTCTCTGAGAACCAGGACCTGCTGCGGAGCTACTCACCCCAGCCTTGCTCCACATCCCCGGTAACAGAGAACCAGGACAGCAGCCTCTCTGAGAACCAGGAATCGGTAAAGTGTTTTTAATTCTACCCGGGACAGGGACCAGAGCCCCGGGTAACTGAACTGGGACAGCAGCCTCTCTGAGAACCAGGGCCTGCTGCGGAGCTACTCACCCCAGCCGTGGCTCCACATGCCCGGGTAACAGAGAACCAGACAGCAGCCTCTCTGAGAACCAGGAATCGGTAAAGTGTTTTTAATTCTACCCGGGACAGGGGACCAGAGCCCCGGGTAACTGAACTGGGACAGCAGCCAAAATACTTACCCCAACAGTGGCTCCACGTCCCGGGTGACAAACAAACATGGTGGAGACCCTGGTTCTTAGACAGGCTGCAGTCCTGGTTCTGCGTAACCCAGGTCACACGCAGTGACTAGGGTAACACAGAACCAGGACCGCAGCCTATCTGAGAACCAGGCCCTCCATCACAACCACTTACCCCAGCCTTGGCTCCACATCCCCGGGTAACAGAGAACCGGGACCGCAGCCTCTCATACAACCAGGGCCTGCTGCGGAGCTACTTACCCCAGCCGTGGCTCCACATCCCCGGTAACAGAGAACCAGGACCGCAGCCTCTCATACAACCAGGGCCTGCTGCGGAGCTACTTACCCCAGCCTTGGCTCCACATCCCCGGGTAACAGAGAACCGGACCGCAGCCTCTCATACAACCAGGGCCTGCTGCGGAGCTACTTACCCCAGCCGTGGCTCCACATCCCGGGTAAACAGAGAACCGGGACCGCAGCCTCTCTGAGAACCAGGCCCTCCATCCGAACCTGCAGACCCACACTTAAGCCCCCTTCCACGGATTCAACCAACCAGTCACACGCCCAGCAGAGCCGTGCCCCTGGTAAGGGAAAATAAATAGAATTGTGGTCCTGGAAGGCTCTGACACTTAGACTATCAGCCGGGGCTGCTGGACTTTGGTTATTTTCCTGACGCAGTGCCCCTGGTAAGGGAAAATAAATAGAATTGTGGTCCTGGTAAGGCTCTGACACTTAGACTATCAGCCAGGGCTGCTGGACTTTGGTTTTTTTCCCGACCAGTGCCCCTGGTAAGGCACTGGAGCTTCGGCTAAGGAGGGCCTGCCCCCGTCGCCCGGTCCGCAAGCGGACCGGGCGACGGGGGCAGGAGGGTCTGTCCCTTCGGCCTGGCGAGCCGGCCCGGTTCAGCAGGATGGAGAACCGGGCCGGCTCGCCAGGCCGAAGGAACAGACCGGGGAAGGGGCTGGACGGCCGGTCTGTCCCTTCAGCCTGGCGAGCAGGCCCGGTTCCGCAGGATGGAGAACCGGGCCGGCTAGCCAGGCCGAAGGGACAGACCGGGGGCGGGGGGAAAAGGGGGAGAGGCACGGACCGGGAGTGCGGACCGCGTGTCGGGCAGAGGTACCGGCGTCCCCGGCCGACAGAGACCCGTGGAGGCAGCCTCTGTGACCAGCGGGAGGTGCTGCAGCGCCGGGACACCGCCGGCACCACGCAGCCCATTTGCGTGACCCAATGTTCGGGGTGCCTAACCCCACCCTAACCCCAAACCCTAAAGACCAAAACCCTAAAGACCAAACCCTAAAGACCAAACCCTAAAGACCAAACCCTAAAGACCAAACCCTAAAGACCAAACCCTAAAGACCAAACCCTAAAGACCAAACCCTAAAGACCAAACCCTAAAGACAGGTTTTGCCAGGGTCACCTATTCCTTAAAAATTATTGAGATGAATGTATAATTTATTTAGAAAGTTCTAAATGAATTTATACATTACACATTTAATATACAAGACATCATTTACATTTCTGTAGAGTTGAATACTAACTAATACATCTCTACACCTACTTGTCCTTAAAACCTTTAACTAAATTTTTAGCTGTGTCATTAAGAAGTGCATAGAAATTGAACTGAAATTCCTATAAACAGGGATCCTTTGGTATGTACTCCACAATGAAAAATTCTACATGTAATATTGTTCTGCCAGATTACAGTTAAAATTGCTAGAGGCAATTTGGCTAAGGTAAGAGAAGCACATCATCCTAAATACTTTCTGCTGGGGGGAAGAAAAGAAGAAAAAAAAATCAGTAAGTCATTTTGAGATTGGTGCTTAAGTTACATATTTTTAAAGTTTATTAATTTACAATGCTCCTTAAAGTCCTCATTTTGACAAATTGGTAAATTATTTTAAGATTTACAGTTAACACTGGAAATTTGTGTAAAAAATATAAATTGCTGCTGTTTTAAATGGTTACTTTCTGTCACTGACCTTTCAAACTGACCTCTCAATTTAAAACTGAACTCCAAATTTAATTAAATTAAATATCAGGAGTCTACTAAATAGTAAATGGAACTTTTGATTTAAAAATCTACAATATTTTTTACTAGGGTTTTCCAGAGCACTACTCTTTAAAGAGATGGAGCTACTGGGTTAAATAGTGGCCAAAAATTAACAGTGAAGGTGCCAGTTAGAGATTTAGGATTATCCAATAGTTGACAAATGTTCCACAAAGATCTTTGTGGCACATGAAGAGCATCATGCTGTTTTTACATGGAAGCAGCTAAAATGTGTTGGCTGAGCTTGATAACTGACTTTCAGAGTGAAATTGGACCCTGACATTTTACTCCAACAGAAAAAGTGTCCATTGAAGGAAAGATGCCCATATGTAAAGGTGGAAAACTTCAACAATCGAATGCAGAGTTAAAGGGCATCACCAAAATTAGGGTGCATTTTCTCTTCTAACTGGCAGATTACAATTTTATAGGCTGTCTACACATAAATATAAGCATACTACCATAAGTGGAAAGTTATGGGAACCCAAACCATCCAAAACATTTTAAGTAGGTTTTGGAGTCAATAAAATTAAATGTCATATATATTCAGAGATTGAAATTAACTGTTTAGAACAGCAGCAATGAAATTGGCTTAGAGAAATGTTACCCTTTAGGGAGATAGACCTTAGCCTTTACCTGTTAGCAGTACTTTGAATAGGCCACATTGCTGAAACAGTTACAGCTATACTGTGTATCGTTTTGTTTTGGAGCTCAGAAATAATTCTACTCTGAACAGAAACTTAAGAGTTTTAGATTTTATTAATGAATTGTGAAACATTTGTCTGACATTTAAAATGAATCTCCTGATATGTTAATTTTTCTCACCAACTACATCATGTCTAAAGAATTTTATTTAAGCTGATTGGGACCTAACTCTGCAATAATATCACATGCAATGTTAGAGCTCAAATCATAGGAAGTTAACGCTATTGACTTTAAGCTGAAGATTTTCTGAACTTAACATTCTTTCCTTCTGCATTTCTAAGCTGTAGGACTGAATAGAGAATACCAGCTGGAGTGCATGTTGCTGGTGTGTGAGGCTATTCCTCATAGAAGACTGGACTGCATTTAAGACTCCCGAGTCCTGGAGTCCCTTTTCCCACGTGCTGTTCCTATAGGCGGAACCTGGGAAGGCTGATACGTACCGCGCGCCCTGGTTTCAAAAACACACTGTCCGTTAACACCGCAAGGTGGAACCAGCATGCCCAGGAAGCAGAAGAGTTCTCTGTTGATTCTCTACTGGTCTGTGTTGAAGACTGGCAACCTGCAAGTTTACTGACTCACCTTAGCTTCCCAGTGCAGAGTGAATTGCACACCAGTGGATCTCCACCAGGTTGTTGCAGTTGTGCTCCCCAGAAGAATGAGCAAAAGCAGCAATAGCAGGTGTTGCTATCCAATCATCCTCCCAGGGAAGAAGAACCTGAACACCAGCCTACAGCAAGCTGCTGCCTTCAAGGTCTCCAAACACTTACTGGGATTCAAACCACCACCCCTGAAATGAGAGAGAAGAGCAATTCTAGTGCCATCATACACCGCAAGACCCCTAGAAAGCTCGGTAACAGCAAAAGGTCATGACCACATTCACAAAGTGAAGAGACTTACCCAAAGCTGCCACAGTAGGATCCATGTTAGCAGCAGTACTTCCACTCTGAACACCTGATGTGACTCATGGGCAGATTTCCTAAATGTTTTAGCTCCTTTTAAAATATCTAGTTTGACAGAGGAGTTTGTTTTGATGACAATAATGTATGGTTTGTTAGGGGTTGCAGCAAAAAGAGCTGAACTAGAAGCTAAAATATGAAGCCCCACAATGCAATGCATTCTGGGTTCTTCTAAAGTGCATTTCTGATGTTCAGAAGAGTATTAATATTCTGCCCCCTAGCAGAATCTCAGCGATGAAGTTAGAAGTTGAGCTGTGATTTCTGTCGTGAAAATACAGTTTGAAGAAAAACAGAATAAAACATGGTTAAAATATATAAGACTTTAAAAACCAAATTCAAGCCTTCAGAGCAGCTTTAAGATGAAACTCCATCATCCAACAGAGGGACTGAGATGGCATTTTAAAACTGAGCTGAGTTCGTCCAAAAAAGACTGAACTCAGCTCAGCTTTTTTCTCAGCTTTTCTGTGCTTTAAAAGTAAAAGCACAGAAAATCTGTTTGAAAATTGACTTAAAGCAAATTCCTGTGAGCAGAGCAGCATCAAAGCTAAACTTCATCCAACAGAAACTCAGAGACGACTTTTTAAAGTTGAGCTGATTTATTTAAAAAATGGAGCTAAAAAACATTAAAATGTTTTCAAATCTGGTTACATTGAGGGAAGAGAAACTGAGGATATGTGAAGTCCCAGCTTGATAGGAGATTCCCAGTCAGACTTTGACTAGATTAAAAATGAATGACAATCTATTGCAGCGACATGAAAGCAGTGGGATAGGACCACCAAATGAGTGGGGACCTGCAGAGAATTGGGAGGGAGTTTTTTTGGATCATGTTTGGTGAAATGAGAACTTATTGTAGTTCACTGATTTTTCCTTCTATGCACCACCCAGGTCCATTTAACAGTTTCAGGACTTGACCAGCACCCCTCATTATTCCCCTGCTTGAGAAATAATGAGATTTGGTTCAGTATAAAATAGGCTTTAATGTCAAAAATGATCAAAAGTTACAAAACACGCAAATCAGACGAATAGAACAGAAACAGAGTGACTGATTTCTGGGAAAAAACTAGGGTGCTGTCTGCAGCTTTGTCCAGCAGGGGGTGCTTTATGTCCTTCTTAAGGAGACGCTTAAAGTAATACTCTGAATCCAAATAGGCAGATGAATCTGTGGCAGTTCCTTTCATCAGCACTTACTCACCTGCTTATGTTAATCTGGCACTAGAGTTGAAGCAAAAGTTTGACAGTTTCAATATGTGAGTGGAAGGCAGAAAGAGAGGAGGGTCTGCTTTCTGCAGGAGCAAAAATCAGAAGGATCTTCATGCAAACATGTTGCTGAAAGGTGCCATATAAATAAAATTGGGTTTGATTTGAAGAACTTATCCATTTTTATGCATAATTTTGATTACAGTATATAATGTTCCATCAAGTTAGGCTGAAGCAACAGTATGAAAGAAGAAATCAATACTACCTCCTGCAGGTGAGAGTTAGCATTCACTTAAACCCAAAGCTTTTGAAAATTAGGGTTAAACATTTGAATACAAATTTCTTATAAACACACAATAATATATTAACTTGCAAAAGTTCAAACATGTGTTGATTTTGCTTGATTTTCTGTGTATGCAGAATTATAAAAAACTGGAGGCGCTTCAGTGCTGGCAGGATTGATTATACATGATTATTCATTTAGACATCATTATTCAGTGACTATCAGGATTATGTGATGTGTTTCAAATAAAAAAAGAAGGATAAAGAATTGGTGATGTTTGTAGCAAATCCAGGTTTATGTTGCTCGTCAGCGTTTGTTTTTCTTTTGTCACCGACTGATTGGAAATAAAGACATTTCATGTTTTGGATTGGAAGTGCAGTGCTTCTTGTGGGAGAAAGTATTCTTTGAGATTTGATTTGAAGACATTCAATTCTTCTAAAATTCTCTTTTTCTTTGATTTCTATGGCTCTCTGATTTGATGCCTTCATTTTTAATAATCAGGCCAGAATTTTATTCTTCCAACAGTTTTAAGTTTGTTTCTGCTGTGCAAGAGTGAAATATATTTTGTGAAGAAGTCTTATTCATATTAAATGATGTTCCTTTATCTGTCATATAAATGTAATGTTTTTTGAATCACAGTCAAGGTGTTTTTCTGTGCAGCTGGAAACGATGTACAAACTAATGAACCAAGATGTGTCTACTGCAGTAAGTTCCAGGGTTGCTGAACTTCCCCAGACAGTTATTTGGGAACTCGCTGTTTTTCCCGTGGCCTTCCCTGCATGGAGATAGAGTGTTTAGTTTTCACCCTCCCATAGACATTACAGTGAATGAGCATACAAGGTTTCGTATGTTTTCCTTTGTTTCTTTTGTTTGGTCTTAGAAGATTGAGTCTCCGCCTCGGTAGTAAAGAGAGATGAATAAAGTAACTATGCAACTCTGGGTTCCTCAGAGCGGATCCTAATTTGTGCCTAATGCAGTGATTCTTGCTCTCCGTCTGCAGATGTATTAAAGATTGTTTTTGCTCCCTGACTTTTGTCTGGATCTCAGTCTCTGAATTGTGCACTTCACAATTTGCAGAACAAATAGTGGAAATTTAAAGAAGGTGATAATTTTGGAGCTGAAGGAGTTAATTATTTTTATTAAAGAATCTTTAATAAAAAAAGTATTCCTAGATGTCAGATTTATTTTTTCTTCTTGCTGGTTTAATTTCAATCAAGTTTATTTGTGAAGCAAATTTCAGCAAAAAATCCAATTTCAAAGTGCTTCACATATAAAATATATAAAGTGATCAGATAAAATAGACCATAATCAGGAATTGATGAAATCTGTAACAAACTTTACATTTTGATGAATTCCATAATAAAAATCATTAATACACATGAACTATAAAAGGTTCCTTTTTATTTTAGCCACTACTCTGATGGGATATAATACAATAAGCCATGATCGGAGGTGGAGAGGAACTTTGGACGCTCATTCAAGCCACCAACAAAGATGCTAAAGGGAACTCCAGAAACTTGCTGAGAAGGAAACGCATGCAGGTCCCGTGGCCATGATCTGAATAACATCAGCTGCAGGTTAGCGCAACGAGCACAAAGCATGGACTCTGCGCCCGTTTGGACGAAGGAACCAGCGCTCCACAAACAGCGGTATCAGCAACTGGATCTCTGGCTGAGGATCGGGGGAAAGAGGATCCACTCTGAGCTCCACGGCTGATTTGGAAGAACAAGGACGACTCCAAGCTTTGCAGGGAGTCACCCTGATCCTGCACAACTTTTTTAAAAAGACACTTTTTAAATGTCAGGGTCTAATTTAACGTAAAAAATGATTTTATTCTGAAAGTTGGTGCTGTAATCAACTGTATGAGTATCAATCAACATTTGGGAAGGAATGAAAACATTAGTGACAACAAGACTTGCTTGGAAAAGAAGGGAACCCAAATATTCTTAAAAAATGTTAGTTACTTCTCATTGTAAGAGATGCACAGAGCTATAAAGCAAGGTCTTACATTGAACCCTGTGCAGGAGGAAAATACAAACTCAAGTTTGGCCAGACGAGAGAGAGAACCTGCAAAATGAAACAAAGAAGGTCTAACCAAGCCTGGAAGAAAGTACATAAAAAGATAGAAAAAAGAAAGCATTTTGATATAACCTGTTACAATAGATTCAGTAATTGATATATTTAGATATTAGATCTATGGTGACAGAGTTTTATTGATTATAGATTATTGAGCAGAGTGAAAACTTAGGAAAGGGTTATTTGCTAATTTTCATCCAGATAACGTCATGATAGTGGTGAAGGTGGTGAGGAAGACGCAGTGGACCCAGAAAATGATTTAAGGAATAATCCAGGCAACACATATGAGCGGAAAGCTAATGGATCAATACTGGTAGCAACTGGTACAAACAACTGACGACTAGAGAAGACGAGGACTGGACAACAACAAGGGTCGGTTTAAATACACAAGGAGAAAATGAGGAAACAAGGAAGAAAAACAGAAAAAAAAGAAATCCTCACAGATTGTGGAAGTTTGTCTCGGCCATGCAGATCTTCAATCTTAATGTCAGCCTGTAGACTTTGAGGAAGCCACTCAGGATTTCTTCAAGGGCTTCGTTAACATGATGGGACTTTTGTGAGAAGATGCCAGCATCCTTTCTTGAGATTCGAGCGCTCCACCATTGACAACTCTACTGACTCTGATTTTGAAAGATTTCCTACTTCATGTCTGAGTGAACTTATTTTCAGAATTACAAAGAATAATGTTTTAAAGAGTTATTCAACAAATGACTTTAAGTGACTGATTTATCTGACTTTAGAAGCGCTCTTGCTAACGGTGACTAAACACTGTCTAACTCTAATTCTCGTCTAAATCTGAGGGATTTTCTGTTTGGACATTAAAGCTACCTTGTTCAATAAATTCAATCCTCATTAACAATCTGTATGACTTCCACAGGTTGACGATGTTCTGTTATCTGTTATTTACACAGAACCAAAGTCCAGAGGACAGACTGATATGAAGGTTAAAGGCCACCGCAGAGGAAGAAGTGATTCTGCTGAGACGGCACCAAAACATGAGGAAGATCTCCGAGACAGGAAGGTAGCAGAGGACGAAGGATTTCACAAGAAGCTGTACGGACAGGGAAAGTTGCGCAGAACGATTAACAATATCTGTTGTGCTAACGACTGCGTGGCTGCTGTCAAACACTGAAGGTAAAACTTGAACCTGGTTTCTGTTCAATCATCTGATAGCTGCTAATCATGAGAGGAAAAATGCTCTAATGTGTTAGACTGTTTTAGATTTACATTTTCTGGGTGAAGAACTTTCTCTGTGAGGCGGGCCAAGAAACCTCTGACAGAATTTTCATTCCCAATATTTGTGACATCAGATGGTGCATTCAGGGACATGGGAAATTCAGATTGAAGGCTCTGCAGATTACATGAAACAATATGAGGCTTGAGATGGTTATTTCTGTCTTTTCAAGTAATTTCACAGACTGAATTATCTTTCCTGATAAACACAGTGGAATGTGTGGAAATATACAACAGTCAAAATGTCTGACTGAAAGTAGGAAGTAGCCCTTTTGCTCCCCCAAATGCTCTTCTTCTCAGCCATCAATCTGTTCTCATAGCTGTGAAGCTGAGTGGATCAACACTGGATCAGAAGGATCATACTGCCTTCCCTGTTTGGTTCCAAATGTTGCCTCCGACTCACCAACCGACTTTCACAGTGACTCAGCATCTCCCAAAAGAGGCTAGAAAAACAGGAAGTAGAATTACAGTTCTACTTCCTGTTGAGTCTAACTTTAACTTACATTTTCCTTCGGCTCAGCAGGAATATGAGAATATGTGGAAAAAACAAGATCTAATCTGTAGTAACAGATCAGGCTTGAGACTCTGGCAAATGGCAAAGAGCAAAATCTTTATTTCAGTCGTTTGCAAACGGAGAACACAAAGTAACCTCAACACAACAGCTGTACCTGCAATGACTTCTGACTTGTACTGCAAGTCTCACAATATGTAGGACTCTCTATACAACATGGTCACTTCCTGACTCAGTTTTACTGCCCAGTCAGTATCTACAGGGTGGACAGGATGCATCTCTTCTTACTGAAAGGTCAGTTCATTATTTAGATGACAAAACATCTTCTTGTTCAAAATATGGGAGTTTCCAAAAATTAGGATGCAAATGGAACGATTTTTCCAAACCAAAACCATTGTAAGACCTTCTAGAACGTTCTCTGAGCTTCTGACATTCAATGGAGAAATTTGTTAGAGCTTATTATTCCAGCTTACTGTTTTTACCTAAAATATCTGTTATTATCTGTTAACAAACTTATTTTAGTCACTGACAGCCTGCTGGAACTTTTCCAAGGAGAGGTCAAAAGGAAACCTGATTCTTCAGAGACTCCTTGAAATTAAGTTTTAAACAAAAAAATGGCCTAATGAAACAGCAGAAACCCAAACCCTACATGACCCCACTGGCAGGATGCTGAATAACCTTGGATCGAAAAACTATTATTTAGCTAACTTAAATAAAGTGAATTTGCATTTTCTGATAACAAATCAATTGGAATGGATCAAAGTGGCTTGGAATCTCCTTCTTGGATTGATTTACGTTTTTTTAAATGGCTTTAAATTACATGTTATGAATTGTGCTACAAAATAAATTGAATTGAAAACTATAATCAAATTAAAGGCTGCATTTAGGTTGTCACGTTCAATGCCAAAATGAATGTTATGGGTTAGGGTCATTTACCTTTGCCCAAAATTGGACGTCCTGCTTCATCACTTTTGTCGACTAAATATCTGGGTCAGATTTATTGAAACTTGACCAGGACTTACTTTTTCAAATCTTTTTACCCTTTTGATTGTATGGTATGTAGAACAAAAGTAGCACTTTGTGTACTTTTAAGGCCTTCTATCCTATTATGTGTCATGAAATGGGTTGATTGTGGTGAGGATGGACTACCTACTAGCCAAGGTATTAGTGCAAAATGCTGGATTTCAATGGCAATCTCAAAAGGGTGAGCAACGAGACAAGGGACTCAGACGCTGGTAGCACCGGCAAACGCCACAAAAGACAAGGTCAAAAACCCGGAGGGTAATCAGGAGGACAGCTGGACACAATCAAGGGGTAGACGTGACAACACAGGGACCAGTGAACACACAGAAAAGGGGCACAGGTGTGTTCATGGGTCCAATACGGGTGGGAATTTACAGCCACTTCTCCATAAACACCATTTGAAAACTGATAAACCGCCCGGTACATTACAATTAAGAGTCAGTCTGGAAATGTTCTTCAGCTGATAGAAGGCCGACTTTGTAACTGTCTTTATATGTGTCTGAATGTTCAGGTCAGAGGTCATCCTGATGTCTTGTTTCCAGCTGGAATGACAAAGTGGAGACACAAGCAGCCCCTCCCAACTGGAAAATGAAAAAGATAGGAAAAAGAGGAGTGGGTTGAATTCCTCAAAATGCCGGAAAGGAAATGAAAGAAAGGAGAGAAAAAATAGGATTTATTGCAGGATAAAGAACCAAATGAAGAGTTTCTGTAATGAGGGGTTGAAGGTCAGAGAAAGTATGACACCAAGCAGCAGGACACAGCAGGTTAGCAGCTGTGCTACATGGCTCTATCATCCTGACCCCCACTGGGAATTTGGATGCATTCAAACAGAGCTTTTCAAGGTAACCTGAATGAATCAGCAAACAATTAACCTGCTTGGTCGATTAAAATCAACCCATACTCAGCAGGAAAAGGGGAACGTCTTTGTTCCAAATAAAACTTTTTAGGAGAAAGTCTGAGTTAAAAATAGAAAAGATGAGTGAATATACAGACTAAACATGGAGTTATCCTCTTCTGGTGATCATTATTTTCTATTTTATTCCAGCTCCAGAAACAAACGGCGGTTATTCTGATCCTCCTCATTTTGCTCAAGGCCATCCTTCAGCTTCCCTCTGGACCTCAGTGCAGCCGCTCCGTTCTTCAGGTTTCTCTGTGACCATGGGAACACCTCACCCAAAGACAAGTAACCAGAGAATGACTTTATTTAGACTTCTTTAAGTAAGATGCTGTAACATCATTACTTTGCAAAGATTTGTAAAAAATGTGAATGTTTCTATAATTAGAGAAAAACTATTGCCAAAATGTTACATGACCTGACTTGATCAACTAGAGAAACTCAGGATGAATCCAGTTGAACTTTCAATGATGTAGCAGACCTTGTTGAGCTCTAACTGACGGCCGTTGATTAAATCATCCCATTTTATTTCTTGCAGATATTTGGCCGTGTGGGTGATTTTCTTCATGCTTGGTCTGGGAACCCTGCTGCCCTGGAACTTCTTCATGACTGCTACCACGGTGACACATCATCTGCTTTTTCTCCACACCTCCTGTTTCTCTGAACAAACTTGTTCTGACATTAGCCAAAGCAGAAACGTTGTTACGAATCTGAGAAATTGTGCCTGGGTTCTGAATAAATGTCGACGGATGTGAGAGAATATAACTGTAATGAGTCACTGGGACCCGGAAAATCAGCCATGACACAGGAGTGAGCGGAAAACTCAGATATTATTAAAAGACGGCTCAGCTCACGGATGGCCAGCTGCAGCACTGGCTTGGCGATCAGACACTGGAGTGATCAGCTGAGGAGCGAGCTGGAGAGCAGATGCTGCACTGATGCAGCATGCAGCATCAGTGCAGCATTCAGACTCAGGACAGACTGGCTGAGTAGAAAGGATGTTGGCATCAAGCTGAGAGCCTGATGCCAACATCTTCCTGCCACATGTCGATGTGCCCTTTAGCAAGACACTTAACCCCAAGTCACCTTTCAATTTCCCATCGATACGTGTGTGTGTGTGGGATTGGGCAAATGTGGTTTGAGAGTAAAGCTTCAGGTGGTTGTATGCTGAGTGTATTTAGCTTTCCATTTAAAGTGGAAAGGGTTGGGGTTGGGTGAGTGCTACCAAATGAGCTGTTGTGTGAGCAGCTTTTTGTCATCCCTAAAAGGTCAGGCTGGGAAAGATGCAGAGGGTTAAGACTTCCTGTTGCTTTACCCCAAGTTGCCTGCTGATGTGTGTGAATGCCTGAATGTGGCTCTGGGGTAAAGTGCTCTGAGAAGTCAGTATGGCTGGAAAATACGAATTTAAGTTCAGACCATTTATTATCTGGGTTCACAAGCCCAAGAAACATTCTGTCACTAAATCCAAATTCACTTATTTTCCTACTGACCGTCTTTTGATCAAACTCTTTGTACGTGAACAGAGGTTTTATTGTCCTTGCAGTACTTCAGGAATCGTCTGAAGGACCCTTTGCCCACTGAGGTTTCAGCCAATCAGAGTGAAGCAACAGGTGAACGTCGAAGTGTTCTAGAGTCCAAATTCAACAATGTGATGACGCTCTGCGCTATGTTGCCTCTGCTGCTGTGCACCTGCCTCACCTCCTTCCTGCATGCCCTGTGAGTACTACACAGATACTACACAGTAATACACAGGTACTAAACAGGTACTACCCATTAATACACAGATACTACACAGTAATACACAGGTACTACACAGTAATACACAGATACTACACAGTAATACACAGGTACTAAACAGGTACTACCCATTAATACACAGATACTACACAGTAATACACAGGTACTAAACAGGTACTACCCATTAATACACAGATACTACACAGTAATACACAGGTACTACACAGTAATACACAGATACTACACAGTAATACACAGTAATACAAAGGTACTACACAGGTACTACCCAGGTACTACCCAGTAATACACAGATACTACACAGTAATACACAGTAATACACAGGTACTACACAGGTACTACACAGTAATACACAGTAATACACAGGTACTACACAGGTACTACCCAGTACTACCCAGTAATACACAGGTACTAAACAGGTACTACACAGGTACTACCCAGTACTACACAGGTACTACCCAGTAATACAGATACTACACAGTAATACACAGTAATACACAGGTACTACACAGTAATACACAGGTACTACACAGTAATACACAGGTACTACACAGTAATACACAGATACTACACAGTAATACACAGTAATACACAGGTACTACACAGGTACTACCCAGGTACTACCCAGTACTACACAGTAATACACAGGTAATACACAGGTACTACACAGGTACTACCCAGGTACTACCCAGTAATACACAGGTACTAAACAGGTACTACACAGTAATACACAGTAATACACAGGTACTACACAGGTACTACACAGGTACTACCCAGTAATACACAGGTACTAAACAGGTACTACACAGGTACTACCCAGTACTACACAGGTACTACCAGTAATACACAGATACTACACAGTAATACACAGTAATACACAGGTACTACCCAGTAATACACAGTAATACACAGTAATACACAGGTACTACACAGTAATACACAGATACTACACAGTAATACACAGGTACTACACAGTAATACACATGTACTACACAGTAATACAGGTACACAGTAATACACAGGTACTACACAGTAATACACAGTAATACACAGGTAATACCCAGTAATACACAGTAATACACAGGTACTACACAGTAATACACAGGTACTACACAGTAATACACAGATACTACACAGTAATACACAGGTACTACACAGTAATACACAGGTACTACACAGTAATACACAGGTACTACACAGTAATACACAGATACTACACAGTAATACACAGATACTACACAGTAATACCAGTAATACACAGGTACTACCCAGTAATACACAGTAATACACAGTAATACACAGGTACTACACAGTAATACACATGTACTACACAGTAATACACAGGTACTACCCAGTAATACACATGTACTACACAGTAATACACAGGTACTACACAGTAATACACAGTAATACACAGGTACTACACAGTAATACACAGGTACTACCCAGTAATACACAGGTACTAAACAGGTACTACACAGTAATACACAGGTACTACACAGTAATACCCAGGTACTACACAGGTACTACACAGTAATACACAGGTACTACACAGGTACTACACAGTAATACACAGGTACTACACAGTACTACACAGGTACTACACATACTACCCAGTAATACACAGGTACTAAACAGGTACTACACAGTAATACACAGGTACTACACAGTAATACCCAGGTACTACACAGGTACTACACAGTAATACACAGGTACTACACAGGTACTACACAGTAATACACAGGTATACACAGTACTACAGGTACTACACAGGTACTACACAGGTACTACCCAGTAATACACAGGTACTAAACAGGTACTACACAGTAATACACAGGTACTACACAGTAATACACAGGTACTACACAGGTACTACACAGTAATACACAGGTACTACACAGGTACTACACAGTAATACCCAGGTACTACAGTAGTTCACCAGTTTCTAGGTCAGAGATGTGTGGTAGCTTGATTCAGTCATGTGGGCAGATTCATGTTCAGTTGGACGTTAAAGTTGCTCCAGTTGCAGAAACAAACGAGACTCCTGCTGGCACACCTGAGGAAGCAGGACCCCCTGCGGTCTGCTTATTGCCATGGAAACACCATCATCCAGCCTCACCTGACTGTATAAATGAATGGAATAAATGTGATCTGGATCAATGGGTTAGGGTTAGAGAACCTGCTGTCAGCTACAGATACTCAGATTACTCTGTAGCTGCTGGTGGATCAGAGATGGACCCGAGGACAGAGAGCTGCTGAGGGAACAATCAAATCATCTGGAATCAAAACAAAGGAGATTATTGCAATAATAAGCACTTTGAATAAGGTTCAAAGGTCAAACAGCATTTCCATCATCTGTTCTGGTTCTGACTGTGGAAATCTGGAGATGTCAATTACAAACAAGGATTTTCATATAATCAAGAAAGTTCTGTTCAACTGACCGTCTATTCAAAAACAGACCATCTTCAGTCAGAGGCTTCTTCACTCGCTGTAACACAGACCGCTACAGGAAATGTATCCTGCTAACACACCACCAGCATCTATTTCAAGTCTTTAAAGAACCGTGGAAAGTATGAGTTTACAACAATATTTCATTTCTATTTGGATTGAATAGAATCTGCTGCCAGAGCTTCTCGAATCAAAAACAAGCTGTTCGACATGAAAACATCAATGAAGCCAGATATGTTGTAGAAACCCAGCAAACACCATGACAACATGTATAAATCAAAAGAAGGTTTTTTTATACAACAGGACAAAGGAAGGAATCCTTCGTTCCTTCCTTGTCATAAAAATGTGAAGCTAAACATTAATTAGTGATGAGTGACAGGAAATGTGATGAAAAATCTGGTCCAAAACAAGTGAAGGAACCAAACAGGAACCCGAAAGCATCTTTTGATTCCAGATATTTCACATCTAAGCAGTTTAGTGTCAGAGTTTCATCTGGTTTCATATGCAGAACATGAGTCCTGCTTCATGAACAAAGCTGGATTCATTTGTCCTTGTTCTGTCAGCGTTCCTCAGCGCTGCGTGTGATGGGAAGCCTCTTCATCATCATGTTTGTCTTCATCATCACTGCTGTCCTGGTCAAAGTTCCTCTGGAGCCGCTGCCTTTCTTCTCCCACCATGGTGAAGATAATCATCATCAACTGTGAGATATTTATTTCATAATCATTTGATGTCTTGTAGTCAAAATCTAAATGTTCAGGATCTTAAAGCCTCAGATTGTTTCTCTTTTAACAGCCTGATGTTAAAGAAATTTTAACTTCAGGTTCAGAACCTGAATATTAAAGTTCAGGTACTGCACCTGAACTACAGCGTGAGGTCATCTCTCTGTTGGGGTACAATATAAGAGTCTTGCAATAAACCCAAGGAAGTCAGTGAAATGAGCATGAGAAGTTATAATGTCGTTCTCAAGTTCAGTGACATTATTGGTTCAAACCGCAAGAAAAAATATAATTTATACATTTTTTCAATCAGATTATGTTTCTACAGGGGAGATAATCTGCTTGTAACCAAACAGCAGAATGAATCTGAGCTGATAGTGTTAGATGCAACAAGTGGTGTTTGGAACACCAAGTGACCAACACCAAGCCAGCAAGTGAGGTTTGCACCAGGTGGTGGCGTTTGTGGCCCCTGGTTTGGGGTGATCTGGTTCTACCTCTGCAGGGCCCAATAGTTCCTAGTTAGGTGAAAGGAGCATCACCACATAGTAGTAGAGTCTTGGGTGGATGATGGTGGTCCAGCAGTCTTTCCACTGGATTGTTTGCTCCAGCGCTGCACCATCATTTTAAGGCATAAAGGGTCACAGTGGGTAAGACGAAGGTTATGTTCACTCTGCAGCCTGAAGTGACCCAAATCTGACTTCTGTGATCTGTATCTGATATTTTCATGACAGAATGGATGATGGAAAGCAAATCACAGCTAGGTGAGCACCTGGTTCTGGTTCTAGAGATGTGTTGGATCTGCTGTGGGATTGGTCCGGAGCCCACTGTCCTCAATTTGGCCTGGAGGGTCTGAACCTCCTGGAACGATTGGCTCCCATCTCCTTCCACTGTCCCTCTCTCCTGTGGAGTCCCACAGGGCTCCATCCCCAGCTCCTTACTTTTCACCTTTAGTTTAGTCATTCTTCATTAAACACTATTTTTTATGGCTTTATTTGTTTTGCTATTTTTTCTTCCTTTATGATTCATATTGTATTTTAACTTGGTTTGATATCTTTACTTTTCATTTGTAGTCGTGTGTCCTGCCAGTGTTGGTTAGATTTCTCTTGAAAAATCCATTTATATCTATAAAGCTCACACAAATACACAGATTTCCTTTTACTGCCATTCGGAGGACACACAAATTTATCTGCTAGTAAAGTAATGAAGCTATTTCTTTGTCAGTATCTCAGATATTTAGCAGTGGTTGGCTGAAAATCTTTTACAACCAAGAAAGGATGAAACTGAATATATGTTATTGGTGAAAATTGTTTGGCTTGATGCTTCTTTCTTCTACAGTCAGGCGTTTTGGTGCACTTTGATTTCAATGTTAAGCTTGACAACCAACAAATGTAACTTTGGGTTAAGTGCCTTGCTCAATGACACACTGACAGGAAGGAGGGATGAAATCAAACAATAACACTGTGAAGAGTACGAGAGCCGCAGAAGACCAGGCTTAACATGATCAGAGTTTTCACCGAAGTCCCTGGCTGCTAATCAGCTTGTTGAACTGTTGGTTATCTTCCAGCGTTTGGGGCGGTGCTGCAGGGCAGTCTGTTTGGGATGGCCGGTTTGCTTCCAGCTTCGTACACCACTCCCATCATGAGCGGCCAAGGACTCGCCGGAACCTTCGCTGCCGCTTCTATGATCTGTGCCATTGCAAGTCTGTCAGATAAGCTTTCAAGAACTGATTTGCAAGATAACCTTCATTTGAAATAAGTCTTTGTTGATAGAAATTTTGTACATCACAAATGATCAACATCTTAATTGTGTCACTTCCTCCACTGCAGGTGGTTCTGAGCTGGAGGACGCAGCATTTGGTTATTTCATCGTAGCCTGTGTTGTCGTTCTCATGTCCATCTTCTCCTACGTTTTATTGCCCAAACTGGTAAAGTCAAACTCTCAGCAGTATTCTTTAGCAGTTTGTTTCAGAGCAGACTTTAAGGGTTGGCAAAACATATTTTGGCTCTTTTCACATGGCAAAAGTATATCTAGCCAGAAGTCTTCTGGCGACATAGAATGTAAGGTATAACTAACCCTAACTAACCCCGAGCCAAGGGGCCTGGAGCGGCGTGGCTAAATCACTTTGACTAGCTTAGTGACTTCCTCGTTATATTTACTGACTTTTCTAACAACAAGCAACAAATCAGGAGACTTTTCTCTGAGTTAGACATTTTCATTACCACTGTCTGATCTGTTCACACATTTAAAGAAACATCCACTACTTTGTTTCTTTTTGTATTTGATTGCGATTGAAATAGTGCATGATTTAAAAATAGATAAAAACAGTTCAATTGCATTTCACTACACTTTGACCACTATTTTCTTGAAATAGAAAAAAAATATTGCATATGTGCTTTTGTACAATAAGTAATAAAGATGGAGTAATACATTTGATTCCCAAGAAGAAATGGGATTTATTGTTGTAAAAACTGTGTATTATAAAGTTATTCTCTGGTCAGTGTGAATGTGTTACAGTCCAATAAGTCAATATGTAATTTTGTGCTAAAGTATAACATTTGAACTAAAGTTATAAGAAACTTATTATAAAAGGACCAAATTACTATTACAATTATAGCAAGTACTTTTTGCAATTACAGTTATAAATAAATGCTACCTATGCTTTGCAGAAGTACATTTTAACAATAATCCAGACGGAGCAGTAACATGGTTTTAGGCCAAATATTAAAGGGGCAGTGTTATCTAAAAATTCTAAGTTTTGAACTTTAAAATATGTTCTGTTATTCCCTCATCAGGAAACTACCTGGAACGTTTCCTTGATTCTTTCATAAACATTTGAGAAACTATTGAGGGTATCTCAATACCTCACAACTCTCACAAAGCTTCTCCTCAGAGCGGTCCCCCTACTCAGTTCCTCCAGACTAGTGGCAGCAATTATCAAACATCTGGTGGAACTATGCATCTGCTGAACTCTTTAAACAAACTCCTCAGTTCAACGCTGGTAACAAAATGCAAACAGCGTCACAGAGGAGAGTTATATGTAGACGTGTTGAATGTAAAGTGCCGGTGAGAGCAGGAGTTTCTTAAAGAAGCACAGGCCCAATTTGAAGGTATTAATTGTGAAAAAATTATTTTCAATTATGTTTGATATGTAAAGCATTTTCATAGCAACTGAAGGTAACATAATTAGTAGCCTAGCAGAAACCGGCTCCTTGTTCTACACTTTGCTTCGTCCAACTGATCTGGACTCTCATTGAGAAACGATTACTTCCTGGAGGCATGGCCTCCGCTGAGGTTTTAAATTTGACCCAATCGCTAATGTTTCCCTGTAATTCAATGCTAAGAAGCTAACTGGAAATGAACCAAACTGTAAACCACTATCCTCCACTGGGGAAGAAACTAAAGAAAAACTCAATTTATTGTGAGAACTTCAATCTGTTTGTGTCAGACCAAAAATCAAGACGGATCATAAATCAAGATGCAATAATGTGAAACTGCTTCTATGGTTGATTAATATGTGAAAAAAAACTTTCATTTCAGACATTTTTCCAGTTTTATCAAGAAAGGAACAGAAAGCAAAAATCAGATAATGAGCAGAATGCCGTCACTCTGATGAATGCAGGTATGGAGCTGAAATGATTGCTATTATTCAGCCAACATGGATTATGTAACATTCATATGTTGATTTTGTTCAGAGAATAAAGATGCTGCAGCAGATGAGAAACAACAAAGCATCTCCATGATGAAGATCTTTAAAAAGGTCAGACACTAAATCCACATGAATCTGTTTTAAAGTTCATCTGATTATTATTATTATTTTCTGGACTATCGAGCGCATCTCACATAAATGGCATCCACAGTTTTTTTTTTAAACTGGAAACTTACATAAATATTGTATAAGCCACACCAGGCTATTAGCCACTAATGTCCCAGCCACTCTCTGTTTTTTTTAGTACTGTTTCTGTTGTTTTGGATTTATTGAGGATGCAGCCTTCATGTCGATAAATTAGTGACGGATTGGGCCGACTAGCGAACACTCAGACTGACATGCTGTGGGTCAGAGACGCAAGTTGGATGCGATTCTTGCTGAGACTCGTAGCCGAGCTGCAGACTCTAAAACTCTCTAGCAGGAAGGAATCCATCCTGGAGAAGTTGCTTGTTTCGGTTCAGTTGGACGGCCACACTGATTTGGATGATTGGAATGAGCGATGGATCGGTGAGACTTTAGGCAGATTGAAATGTAACATCTACCCGACCTAAAGCTTCTGTATCTGAACTGTGTTCGCCTCGGCTGGCTGGATATCTCAGATCTCCAGGAGATAAGTGAACATGACGCTCCTGCTCTCCCGCTCCCTTCTGAAATCGTCCATGTCACTGTGGAGCAGAGCGCTCCAAGGACTTGCTCCGAGATAATACCATCATATCAGACTGTTGCCTGGGAGAGCGAGCTGCACGGTTTCATGGTCATGCAACAGTAAATGGATGCACTCCGTGATGTCACCTTTCACTCATGTCTGTTTATCTCAATGTTGCTACATGTGCTTACTTCCCTGATGCATGTCTCTTTGCTCTGTCTGTCTAGTTTTATTTATTGCTTTTAAAAAATTGTGGAGTACTCACTATTTAGAAAAATTTTATACTTTTTAGATTATTATGCAGAGAAAATTCTATTAGTTTTTTCAGAAAAACGTCTTCTAGCTGGGACGTCCTGTGGTGGCGCAGGGGGTTAGCACGCCCCACGTTTGGAGGCCTTAATCCTTGACACGGACTTCACGGGTTGGACTCCTGGACTGTCCCGGCGACCTTTGCTGCATGACTTTCCCCCTCCTCGCCCTCTTTCCTGTGTGCCTACGGTCAAAAATACGAGCCACCAGCATCGAAAAAACTCTTTGGAGAAAAAAACCCCAGAAAACTTCTTCTAGCTTATAATTATGGAGTACTTATACTTCAGACAACCAGCACAACAAAGACTCAATCAAAACTCTCTGATGACTAATTATCCCACGATAATAACTCAGAAATGGTCCAAATTAGGATGTATTTTTATTTCTTTCATACTTACGGAAGTTTCTGTTGTATCAAAGGTTTGTGGTGCTTTTCTATCCTAAAGAAAATTATATATAATGTCAGATATTTCACAAGGAGATATTAACGTACATGGAAAAACCTCACATAACCTTGTAATTAAGGCAGAAAGTACAGTGGCCACCGTAAGAAGGGCTTACAGTATTCAATTATGCCACATCACTGATCAGTAGATTATTGTGAGGGAATGCAAAAGGAAAAAACTAATTCCCATGTTCCCTGGAGGCTTCCGTATGCTTGACAGCTCAGAGCTGACGGTTGCTTTCGCTAGTAGGCTGGAAGATATTGTTAAATAGATGAAGAATCTTGGAAATTGAAAGCTTCCCCTGAGTGACTGAAGCTGGAAAAATCCCCGTATCATCGTGTAGCATCGGAGCATCGGAGCGTGATCACCAAAAGTTATAATTAGCGCTCAAAATATAGCTCAGTAAATTTGCTAAAAATTGGCTAAAATTCATAGTAACTGATCAAATTGAATACAGATAAAATTGTATTGTAAGATTTTGTATTATTATTGTGTATGTTGTGTTTTTTCTATCTTATTGCACTCATTTTTCTACATGTTTTAATATTTCAACAGTGCTAATACTAATTCATGGTTAATGGTGCTGTAATGTGCTTTTCTATTAGCATTACTTCTGAACTTTTTGTCCTGAGTAGGTCAGAGTTAATCTGAGCTTCTAATCTGCATTCTGATATTAAATATAGTGTTATAGATGTACTTATAGGGTATATATACCACATATAAGCTAGTTTCTTTGGTTTTACTGATGTGTTGGTAAAATTGAACTCTATATTGTTGGACAACATTGGAAAACTTAATGATGAAAGATCTAAAGCTTTATTAATATTGGCATCCCATATTCTAAGATGCTTTACTTTGGCCTTGTTCCAGGTCAGGTTCTTTTGGTTATGGTGCATTTTTGGCCTGCAGTGCCCAAGATCAGCTTCTCCAGAACGTGGATGTTGAGCCCCGGCCCAGAGGACCGAGTGGGCCGGTAGCTGGTGACCCAACTGGTCACTAGCAGTGAGACATTGAATGAATATTTGACATCGAAAAGACTAAAAAATACTAGCTCATTTCTTTTATTTATTTTCAAAAGCATGCAATGTTTGCATGTGGATGCACTAATGTTCACTATAGCAGACGTTGTGTGCTCTCTGTTGTTGCTCACCAAGGATCCCACAAATTCAGAATCTTTGGATCAGGGCCAATTTTCTTTCTACTTCTGTAGTGTTGGAATTAGTCACTGAAGTGAATTCACTTACCTGCCATCTACCTTCATCAGGAGTATTTGAAGTGACCTTTCTTGTAGGTTTCACCTGCTTCACTAATATGGCTGCCAGCTTCTCTTTAGGTAACCAGTAGATGAAACCAACGTCTTTCCTCTTTCCAACCCTCAGATTTGGATCCTGGCATCGTTGGTCTGCTTCACCTTCACCGTCACCATCGGCACGTTTCCCGCCATCACTGCCGACACGCGATCCACGCTGGCCAACGGAGGAACCTGGGGTCAGTCTTCCATGTTGGCCGCCTGACCTCCACATGACCTCTGGCGTCAGTCCTCCATGTTGGTCACATGAGGTCTGCCTGCCTCTCCTGATGACTCTCCGTGTTTTCTCCGTGTTTCCGGCGCAGAGCGCTACTTCATCCCCGTCAGCTGCTTCCTGCTCTTCAACCTGAGCGACTGGACTGGGCGGAGCCTAACCGCTGTCTGCATGTGGGTGAGTTTCTGATTGGCCGACGACCCGATTGGCCGCCGGTCGGATCTGACGAGGCGTTTGTGCAGCCAGGTAAAGATAGTCCGGTGCTACCGGTGGCCATCTTGGCTCGCGTTGTCTTCGTCCCTCTTCATGCTGTGCAACGTTCAGCCCCGCCTCCACCTGCCCGTCTTCTTCCATCACGATGGATTCTTCATCGCTTTCATGCTCCTCTTTGCCTTCAGCAATGGCTACCTGGCCAGCCTCTGCATGTGCTACGGTCCGAAGTAAGATAACAGCGAAAATCACACTTGCTCCGTTTTTACATGACAACAGACTGTATTTCATGTGTCTTCTGCAGGAACGTTCTTCCCCATGAAGCAGAAACCGCAGGAGCCATCATGGCGTTCTTCCTGGCTCTGGGATTGGCTGCCGGAGCCGCCATCTCCTTCCTGTTCAGAGCACTGGTCTGACTGGGACCCTATAGTGGTCTGACTGGGACCCTATAGTGGTCTGACTGGGACCCTATAGTGGTCTGACTGGGACCCTATAGTGGTCTGACTGGGACCCTATAGTGGTCTGACTGGGACCCTATAGTGGTCTGACTGGGACCCCTTCATTTTAACATCTAAAGAACAGCACATATTTAAATCTACTGAAGTTTACTAAATGTTTTAAATGGAAATAAAATGTAAAAAATCAGATTAAAAACTAAAAATGAATAAAATCCATGATCCTGAAAGGACGTTTGGACAAGAGGCGCTGAAAGAATCTAATTTCATGTCAGGGTTTATAACAGCGGTTTTTTATGTCAACAAACCAGACTAGAAATCGGAGCATAAATCCCTCATCCATCGACTCGACAGCTGAAATGGAAAGTCTGAACCAAGGTCAATTGGGCTGAGTGTCAAAAAGCCAATTTATGTTCTGACTATATAAAGATATAAAAGCAGGAAATCATAGCCCAGGGGTGGGCACTCCAGGTCCTCGAGGGTCTCCTGCAACTTTTAGATGTATCTCTACTTCAACACACCTGAGTCAAATACTGAGGTCATTAGCAGGTCTTTGGAGAACTTGATTGCATTTAGGAGGTGATTCAGCTGCTGGATTCAGGTGTGTTGGATCAGGGAGACAACCAAGAGTTGCAGGACACCGGCCCTCGAGGACCACCCCTGTTATAGCCAGTAGAAACAATTCAACTGCATCAAATACAGGAAATCATTTGATGCAGACGATCTGAAAAGCTGAAGGAAATGTTTTGGACAGTCAGAAGTAGCCGGACTCCATGGATGATAAAGGTCAACGATCAGGATCATTCGGATCAGTTTTCAGTCCTGAAGGTTTGGCTCAAATGTTGGGAAAACTTCAGAAATAAGAAAATTAACTGAGACTTAAAAAACAAAACTGGTTTCATTCATCCACATATGAACACATGAATCTGAAGCTTGGAGCAGAAATCATTTAGAGATCAGAATTTGATGCTGGCGGATTTGATCCAACTGGTGGATCGAACTGATGGATTCGTTGGTGGGTATTTCCAGCTGGATCCAATTGGAAAAGTTTCTTCCTGAAAATATTTGTTTGTTTGAAACTCAGTGAGTTTTTTTTCCTCTAGTTTTCATCTCTGTTGACCTGTTGGGTTTTTGAAGCCTTCAGAGTAAAACCTGATCTTTGATGCTTTTATTGTGAAGGCTGTAGCAGGAAGACACTCTGGGAGAGTTCAGGATAAAAATAGCTGCGCCATGTTGCTGCTGCTCTGTGTTCTGATATTCTGCGGCTTTCGCTTCGTCATGTCTGAAGAGAAACTGGTTTCAGTCGACTTTGAGATTTTTGGGAATGTGCAGGGTGAGTCACGTGACCAGTGATGTCCAGTGACGTGCGGTGAGGCTCTGACGTCATCAGAATCCGATTTGCAAATAGATGCATAGATTGACAGCCGTTGACAGGTTATGTTTCACTTCTGCACCCTTTACACATTTAAACTGTAGCTCATAAAACGCACATTTCCTTAAAAAACTAATGTTATTGCTGTCTTACCTTTACTTCTACATGAAGTCCGTGCGTCGCTCCTTCTGCACAGAAACATCCGTCACTTTGCGATAGAAGTACTCCTTATCTCTAGCTCTAATAAAATATCGCTGCACTTGACTTGCTTACCGTATCGGTTAGCCTAGCTCGCTGTCACTTGCTCTGCAGTTGTGGAGCGACAAGACGAATGTCTGGGATCTTGAGCGCCCCCTGCCATGAGGCCAGAGAACTGCCTGCCTCACCTCCAACCTGTTCTCTGCCGTTTAGAATCGCTCAGCACTCGAAACACGTTACACAAACACAGTTGGTGACAAAAGCACTGTACATTATATACATGAGCTAAATGATTGAGTTCACATATTAAATATGTCTAAACCATTTCATGGACGCCGTACAGCAACATGCTCTCTCCGCTTAGCAGCCAGCCAGTTAGCCAGGGATGCGCAATCCCAGGTGAGGCTTCCAAGCATTTCAATGGGAAATGAAGAAAATTCAGCGATTTTGAAGAAAGAATCATCCAAATTGGTGAAGCTACATGAAAAATAACTATTTCTGAACCACCGGATGAAGATAACAATTTCAATTATTTTATTATTATATTTTTTCTTTCATTTCTGTGATGAAAGGTGCCTCACCTGCCTCACCTGCCTCACCTGACCGCACGTCACTAGTGATGTCATACATGACGAGTTTGTGCAGCTTTGTGACTCTGACTTTGTGCTGTCCATCCAGGTGTTTGCTTCAGGATGGTGAGTTTCTCCATCATGACGACGTTTCACCTTTTTAATTCAAATCTGAAAACATCAAAACAGAAAAAATACAGAACTAAATACAATCAATGAAATTGATCAGATGATTTGGAGCCTCTACAAAACCCCAAGAACAGGTCGAGTACCTGAGACGGACATTGACCCGGTCTTACCTAAAGGTTAAAGGTCAAATAAAAAGCTGCAGTCCAACCTCAGGTGACATTCATGGTTTTTAAAATCTGACTCGGTGACTACACCCAAAACCAGAACCTGGGCTTGGTTCTGTTCGCTCCAGCAGGAGCAGAAACTCAATGCTTTAGGAAATGTTCTGACCGGGTTCTGACCGGGTTCTGAGCTTTGGGACTCAGAGTTGCCATGGCTCCCAGTCTTACCGACTGTTTGACGTCGGCCAGGAGACGCAGAAGCCAAAAATACCGAAAAACAGGTTGGGTCAGAACCTCTGCCGCCCTGCGAGGAGGTTCTGGAGAGTTTCAACCAAAACTTCAACGTACAAGTTATGGTGGAAACCAGAAGTTTACATACGCCGCTGTTCCTCTTCGTCTGAAGGGAAATCAGATCAAACTTCTCAGGTCAGAATCACCTAAATTATTTCTATCTGCTCAACAAGAGAAAAGAATTTTTGTTTCAACATCTTCAAGATCAGAAGTTTGAATGACATCAGAAGCTGGTGGACGCCGACCTTCAGGACACGATCCGTTAAAGGTCACATTTCATTTGAAGGGAAAATCCGTCTGTTCAGTCAAATGGATTATCCCTCAGTCGGGTCGGGTCGGGTCGGGTCGGGTGGCGGCGTCAGAAACCTATGCAGGGACTCCCAGAGAATGTGGAGCCGGTCCTGGGGATTCCTTTAAGACCAGAGCCCACCAGGAGGCGCTGCAGAGTGAAACCCAATTACTCTTGGAATATAAAACAGGCGAAAGCTGAAACCGTTTGACAGTGGGCAACTTTCTGCTCACTTCCTGTAAAACATTCCTCAGACACTTTTATTCATGAAGGATGAATTCACCTGCAGGTTTAGAGCTTTACAAGATTCAGTTCATATGCAAATCTTACTAATAAACTCATTACTAATAGGTTGAATTAAATTTATACACAAAAATGAATAACTTGAGGAATCCCAGCTCAGAATCCGTCACATTAAGTCACAAATATGAAGATTGTGTAGAACTCTAAAAGCTTCCCCAGGTGTGGAAGACAAGTGATCTCTGACATCACTTCCTGCATCTCAGACAATGACATCACTCTTCTTAAACCTCCTGTCTTTAGCATGCATACATCTCTACATTATGGCTCTTCTGTCTTCTCTCTCCTTCTTTCGGCTCAGACACTGAGGAAAAAAAACATCTCAGTGCTGCAGGTGATGGTCAGAGATCATTTATCAATTTATTAATCAAGCTGATCAATAGCAATCAGTGTTCCTGCAGGTGACTCAGACCCAGTCAGCTACTGGCTGACAGACCGACTGTGTTCTGGTTCCCAGTACACGGAGGATCAGGGCCGCGCTCTGGGACTGAGCGGCTGGGTGAAGAACACCCGACAGGGGACGGTGATCGGCCAGATCCAGGGACCGGCTCAGCAGGTCAACAGCATGTAAGTCCAGACCGACCAGTCAGAGAACACCTGCTTTCACACCAAAGCCGATCAGGTAACTGCAGGGAAATGCTACACCGGCTCACAATTATTCATACCTCAGTCCAGGAGTCGTTGACCAAATATTTTTATAGAGTTTAAAACTCAGAATGTTGACAGAAAACTTTGAAGGCCATCCATCATTTTGACTGATTAAACACATCGGACCAGTTGCTGCAGACAGTTTCAACTTTATGCACATCACAAAAATCACCAAAATCAAGTTGTAGAAGAATAGAATATAATTTCTGGTCTGCCCACTGAACTCAATGCATGTTCTCATTTTAAAAATTGATGGGTAAATTTAGATTACGACGGGATTTTTCAGTCGAAATGACAATGAAAATGTCTAGCGCACCTTCTGTCCCCGTTGGACTTTAAATGACTTGAATTCAGCCAAGAATGTTTCAACCATGTTTAACATCAAATGTCCTTTGACCTTCAAGCCTCTGGGCCCTGATGGGTCAGAACAATGCGTGTTGTTTGGAGCCAGAGTTTGATGAAGAGCCTCTCCTCTGAGATGTTCAGGAACAGACGGGTTCTAACTTCTGCATATCTGTGTTCTGGTGAAGCAGCCAGACAGCTACAGGCTGCTGCTTTGCTAAAGGATCATCCAATTACAACCTTGGTTAAATGTAACGAGTGTCATCATCCATGTGGACCAATAGCATTCAACCTGTGATGTGCATAAATGTGTAATAGCATGTAGCATTTTCTTCATTAAATTTGATAGTCTAATCTCACAATGTAATTCAGGAAGAATCCAAAGCCTCACTGGATGTTACTGACCACAAGACAAGAGTTAAAGAGGGAGAACAGTTGTCTTTAAATCAGGAGCTAAACCAACTAATACAAATTGCTTATGCAAACAAATCTGCATAAAGAAAGAAAGTTTAAAAATGAGAGTGAATAACTTTGCATCAGATCCATAGTTCAAAGTTCCTACCAACAGCTTTTTCTTCACAGAGTAAATAAACCCAATATGAATCTGACCTCAGTTTTCAAAATGGGTCCAAAGCTTTTTATGATGCCTCCGGTGGGGACGGCAGCGCTGAGCTAACAGATTTAGCTTTATGCTGCTAGCAAGGAGGAGAGTTTGGACAGTGACTGTAAAATTGGTTCAATCAGTAAGTAACAGCTAGTGACCATCATAAACTCACCACTGATGTAGAAAGGTGAGTAGTGAGCGGCAGCAATGTGTGAATGAATGGAGTGAAACTCTGGACCATCAAGTAAAACTGTTTCTCTGTTTTTAAGTAGATTCAGATTTTCAGAATTTCACTTGAGATGAAAGTTTTTCTGTCTGATATTTCAGCCAAACCTTCAGACGTTTTTCCTTCTCTTCCTCTTTGCGTTTTGCAGGAAACTTTGGTTGAAGAACGTCGGCAGTCCGAGTTCTCGGATCGACCGAGCCGTTTTCTCCAATGAGAGAGACATTTCTAAACTGGAGATCCAGGGCTTCTCCACTCGCTACTGAGCATGTGCAGACTGATTTACAGCTTCATCAGCAGTTAAGGAACCAAACAAACCTCCAAATAAACCAATGTACGTCAGCCTCATTTGCAAACTGAGCACATAAAACATTGATCTGTGAAACTTGTTCAATGTGTTATTGGATTGATTGATTGATTGATTGATTGATTGATTGATTGGTTGATTGATTGATCAGGACTTATGGATAATAATCAGCTGCTCTCATTAATCTCCACAGCATCAGAACAGCAGAATGCTAAACATCATCTAGGTTTTAACTTCCCGACCCAGAACCGATCAGGACCAAAGCTGACCGGGTCTGGCTCAGCTTTGACCTGGTCAAACATGTTCAGGACATTTGACTATTGTTAACGAAAAGGTTTGATGTGTTTGATGTTGAAGACTGTCGAGAGTCCTCGGTGCAAAACTATCAAATCTTCACATCTGTAGTTCAATCAAGCTGTTGACTGCTGACCAGAACCGAGAAAGACCAGAACCAGCCGTTAGTTAGAGCCTGACAGACGGATCTCACTCTGTCATTAGCTTTGAATAAATTGATCAATTCTTCTAATGCAGACTCCTGGTAGTTATTTTTTCAAAATGATTTTACCGTCTGGAAGTGTGAGAACTGCAGATCTCCAACACTGCCCAGATTTAAACCGTGACCTTGAGTTTAAGGTCACGGTTTAAACCAATGACTTTAAACCGTCATTAGTTTAAGGTTTATTCTCTCGTCAATAAACCTGACGGCCTGACTCCTGCTACTGAAAACAGGGAGGGTCACATTTGGAAAGCAAGACACCATCTGTCATCCTCGGCTTCCACTCTTCTGTCTGTTAAAGGCACAAATTTGGCCTTTAATATGGAAAATGACTTTAAATTGGATGAACTGATTCAGGCAGTTGTCACATTTTTTTGGTTTTCTAGAGTCTAGAAATGGTGCAGGACGCCAACACAAAACAGGAAGTCAGATCCTCATGTCCACTGGCTGCAATCAGCTTTTAAAGTGACCTCTGAACTCTGAGTCTGGCGAGTCCGATAAGCAGATCAGTCAGAAAAACTCATTTTAAAGAAACGGCTGAAGACATTTTGTTCACAAATGACTTCAGCCGTTTCTAAATAACTCCAGAATCAAATAAAGATCGAAAACAAAGAAGCAGATTCTACAGCCGAGATCTAAAAGTTCGACCCACGGTCAGGATTCAGGGGTCAGGGTTCAGAGGTCAGGGATCAGGGTCTGCCTCATGGATCCCTGGACCAGCTGAGGCTCCAAACTGACCAAGTTTATTTCTGTTCCTGACCTGAACAGAAAGGTCAGGAACAGAATTTAAAATGAATTCATTTAAATTGAATTCTATCATTAAGCTGTAACCAGTAACTCTGTAACGAAATAGGTCATCAGGTCCAGTAACCAGTAACAAACTGGTAACCAGTAGCAAGCCAGCTGATGGAGAAGTATGACCCTTCGGGAGACTCCTGTTCAGCTGAACATCTGGAATATGATCTGGTTCACAGTCATCTTGATAGACCTAGATTATCTAGATCAGGAAGAATTGATGCTACAATCAGAGCAGGAAGAAGCTCTGCTGCTGGTTTCCTGTTTGCTGCTGGTTTCCTGTTTGCTGCTGGTTTCCTGTTTGCTGCTGGTTTCCTGTTTGCTGCTGGTGTCCTGCTGGTGTCCACATGGGGGCAGCGTTGCACTGACTGATCAGTTCAATTATTTCATGAAGCTGAAGTTCAGAGAAATTTTCCTTCATGAATAAATGAACCAGATATTCCTTTGAAACAGGAAGTGATGGAAGCAGAGACAAATTGTCCAAAACATCACAAAGACATTCGCATGTCCTCCATCCGACCCGATTTGACCCGACCAGAATCGCCCTCTGTCATCAGGTCTGATCCGTATAGTTCTGATGAGGTTTCTGATTTTATGTGGCAGTGAACCCGAATCAGCATCCGGGTCAGAACCAGAGGTTCAGCAGATGTGATCTCGGGTTTCATCCCGAGATCACAAACGGTTCTGAACAGGCCCGATGGTTCTGGTGTTTTTGTCCGGCGGACCCCATGGGGTTGTCATGGCAACGAGCCTCTGCGCAGCGTCCATGCGGTGAAGCATCGCGTCTGCTGGCCGCCGCCGCCGCCGCCGCTGGCCGCCGCCGCCGCTGGCCGCCGCCGCCGCTGGCCGCCGCCGCTGGCCGCCGCCGCCGCCGCCGCCGCTGGCCGCCGCCGCCGCTCTCTCCTGCAGGCGCAAGTTTTCTCGTCGCAGGTCGAGGATCTGCTGCTGCAGCACCGCTTTGTCCTGCTGCTCCTGAACGCATCACAGCAACACCTCAGCCTGATGATGTCATCCTCTCACCTGTATGACATCAGCAAGTCAGGCTTACCTTCAGCAGGTCCTGCTGAAGCCCCTGAAGGATCTCCTCCAGCTGAGACACTTTTTCTGAGAGAGAAGCTGTGATGTCACTGGGGGAAGGGAGAACAATGATGACATCATCAATGACATCACAAAGTGCCTTCAAAGTGGCTCCAGGTGTAATTCCTCACCTGTTCAATGCGGGGCTCCCTGATCTCACTTCCTGAGTGTAACGGAGCGGATGGTCAGTGAGAGATGACGGAAACACACCTGCAGCGGTTCACACACACACACACACACACACACACACACACACACACACACACACACACACACACACACACACACACACACACACACACACACACACACACACACACACACACACACACACACACACACACACACAGTCAGCCAGTCTGACCTTCACCTGTCTCTCTTCCCGTGTCTAACTCCGCCCCCAAATCCCCTGGCCTCAGCCAATGAGGTGAGGGCTCAGGAAAGATGCAACCAGAAGTAGTTTTATTGTGAAAGTCCAGCTGCTCACCCTTCTGAGGTGTACGCGGGCGTCTGATGGTCGGTGCGCTGTGGCGGCGCAGCAGGATGTGGGCGGGGCTCAGCTGTGTCCCGCCGCTGGCGAGGGACAAACTGTCATGTGACCTGCTGTGGGTCAGACGTTTCCATGGAAACAGGGCGGAGACTCCAGAGGCTCTGCAGGAAGACTGAGACGGGAACCAGGTGAGGCGGCCGAGCCACTCTGACTGTGACCTCATTACGGTTGTGACCAATCACAGCCGTGTGTCGTCAGCTTCCTGAACTCTGACCCTCTGATTGAAAGGTTTTCGTACGGATCGGAGGCGGCGCGGCCGACATCTTTTCCTTCTCCATCTCATACGGGTTGATCCTGACAGAAGCAATTTGTGTTTGTGTTTCTTTCTCTCACACACTGGTCAAAAGTGTCCAGATTTTCTTTTTGGTGGTGCTTTGCATTGCACTTGCCTACCAAGATGGCAGATCACTGTCAGTCCAGACTGGTGACCCGGAAGACGCGCGAAATTCAGATCGAGGTCCAGAAGTGGATTTCAACATTAGTGCTCTGGCTTATTATTTCTGCTCTAGCTTTTTATTCAAACTAGAGCAGAAAATAATAAATGATCTGAAAATCGATTTTAAACGACAGATTGCTGCCTGTTAGAAAGTGGCTGCAAACTCACTCCTGGTTTTAAAATTAACTCCCTTGTGACCGGCTACGTTTGAATCTCACAAATAAATTGATCTTTCTCTCCTTTAGAAGACTGGAGCAACCGTACAGACTTTAGACACGTTGATGCTGGATCAGCAGATTTCCTCGCCGACCTCCGTCTGCATTGCGTGACGTTGGTGCAGCAATAATCTGCTGAAGAGGCGGGGCCCAACGAAAACCTGACCAATCAGGTTGCTGCTCATTCGTCTGAGCAACTTCTCCTTCCTGCAGGATCTCAGGTCAGGAAGTTTTTATTGGCTCATTTAGTTTGGATCTCATTGTTTTATTACTAACGGAAAGATTTCAGACTCACCTTCTGGCTTCTGATTGGACGATGTCTGGGTCTGGAACATGAAGTCAGGTCAAGTTTATTAGTCCAGAACATTTGAGCAACAAGGCATTTCAAAGTGTTTTACATCAAATGAACATCACTGAGTCACTAATTGAGAAAGACTCATTACAATCATCAATACATTATCAATATGTTGGTCGGTTATTCATATTTTCTTAATAAAACTCAAACCAGCTGCATTTTTAGCCTGAAAGGAGCTCAGGGTTAATCAGTTCAGTGATTTCTAAACTAGCAGCAGTTTAACGTCTCTTCTCTCAGTGAGGGAATCGTCTGATGTCATTATTGATGCTATTTTATCTTCATAATAATAGCAGGGTCTTTCAAATGGTGAGGAAACCTCAAAATTAGTCAAATAAATTGTGTTTTAATGGACACAAATGTATTGGGGACAAATTCTATTCTAGCAAAAAGTAAATGAACGTTACAATATTTTACAGAAACAACAAATACAATGTTCAAAATAATGGCAGCATTGGCATCTTTTGCTGGGAATGGAGGTCAGATGGAGGTCAGACGGAGGTCAAATGGAGGTCAGGCGGAGGTCAAATGGAGGTCAGGCGGAGGTCAAATGGAGGTCAGATAGAGGTCAGACAGAGGTCAAATGGAGGTCAGATGGAGGTCAGACGGAGGTCAAATGGAGGTCAGACAGAGGTCAAATGGAGGTCAAATGGAGGTCAGATGGAGGTCAAATGGAGGTCAGACGGAGGTCAGATGGAGGTCAGAGAGGTCAGATGGAGGTCAGACGGAGGTCAAATGGAGGTCAGACGGAGGTCAGATGCTAGAAGGTTAAACGTGTGTCTCAGGTGATGGCACCAGATGTCACCTGGTTTTTCTCACCTGCCAGTCTCCTCCAGTACAAACCGCTGGTCAACCAGCTAAGCCCCGCCTCCCATGGACAGGTATCCTGGCTGCAGAGGCGCTCTGCATCCCAGCTGGCATCACCTGGACAGGTCAAAGGTGAATCTGCCTTCACTCTGTCTGCTGATGAACATCTGGTTCCATGATAGTCTCTGAAAAAAGCAGAGCAGATGTTAAGCACCTGCCCAGCTCGACTCACCTGTCCTGTCCTGATGGGAAACCATTACAGGCTAATAAACAGATTACATTTGCTCCAGATATATTAAAGGAAATTTAAATGCTGTCGGCTTGTATAGGGTTAGTTTCTGTTTAACGTCATATTAATCAGAAACATTTGTGTTTCTGCTCCAGTGCAGCAGGGGGCGCCACTCCATGCGATGGAAGGACAATATTTATTTTGGAGGACTGACCCTGGAGTTACCTGGCAACAGAGCCTCTGAGGTCGGTCCCGGGACGGCTCGGCGCCGCCTCCCTGTGGACGTCCGTCAGGACCAGCGTTGCCCCAGCAACCGGAGGCAGTGCTGACGGCGAGTAGAGGGCGGAGTCGATGCCGCTGTCCACCGACACGCCGCTGAGACAGGCGAGCTGAGGCGTCGAGGTCCTGCCGTCACTGCTGCTGCTGGACAACGTGTTGCTGCAACTTGAGCAACTTGTGGCTGCAAACTGCAGAGAGATGAATTCAGGCAGGACCGAGACTTTAAGAACAATTTCTGGCGAAAAGGTGGACTCACCTGGGGCCGGCCGCTGCCGTCTCCGTCTGCTGGACTCGCTCGCTGAGGAAGACGAGGAGGAAGACCGTGGAGTCTGGGTTCTGGAAGGGAACATGAGCAGACAGGTCGGGTCAGGATGAAGGTTAAAACAAGCGGGTCAGGGGAACCTGCAGAAGCCCGAGCTTCATGGGATGCGGCCAAAACATCTCAGTAAGCTAAACGTCCAGCTGTTCAGCTCTTACTCTGGAAGCCAAATGGATCCTGGTTCCGGTTCCAGTCACCTCTGTCTCTACAGTGTTGCCTGGACCCGGTGCGTCCATCTGAACCGACAAGCCAATCAGGAGGAGCTCTGCGGGGCAATCAACACGGTAAACACATTGCTGTCAAGATCTGTCTCTGCTGGGGAACCTGGTTCTGGTCCAATTCGGTTCTGGTCCAGTTCTAATACCTGAAGTTGTTCTTGATGTCAGAGGAAGAGGTCAGTTGGACTGGACTTTGATTGGACGATGTTCTGGCAGTGGGCGGGGCTCCAAAGCTCCCATAGGGGCAGGAAGTGACATCAGGGTCCAATCTGACCTCCAGCAGGGGGAGCCGTTGGGTCTCGGAGAAACTCCTGAAGATGAAACTTTAAGTCAGTGAAGCTCTAACCCTTCATGGTTCCGGTCGGGTCCAGCCAACCAGGGTACAGACAGATGTTGATGTCACAGAAACCTGCGTGGCATCCCGTCTCTGAGGGGCGGGAGTACGATGGCGCTGACGTTCGCCGACGTCCTCAGCAGCTCAATCATCTGCTCGTGAGAAAGTGTTGCCACGGCCACCGAGCAGATTTCCACCAACCGGCAGCCGGGGCGAAGACCCGCCTGCCAGGCCAAGCCGTGGGCCTCGACGTCGGCCACCACGCCCTCGAAGTTGACGTGAAACCCCAGCTGACCGAGTCGGTTCCTCCTCAGAGTCACGGCTGCCCCTGCAGCACCGTGGGTCACCGTCTGAAAGGTCACATGACCCAGTTATCAAATCCAATGTTATTTATATTTCAGCAGCAAGGCATTTCAAAATGTTTTACATCATAAACACAAAGTCATGCATCATGGAATCAACAATACATTGTTATATAGTACATTTCTAATCAAACTCTAATCAGCTGGTTTTTAGTTGAGATTTAAAGGAAGTCAGGGTTTCTGCTGTTTTACAGTTTTCTGGAAGTTTGTTCCAGATGTTTGGTGCATAGATGCTGAAAGCTGTTTCTCCTCTCTTGGTTCTGGTTCTGGGGATGCAGAGCAGAACCAGAACCAGAACCTGAGAGTCTGGAAGGTTGATACAACAACAGCAGATCTTTGATGTATTGTGGTGCTAAACCGTTCAGTGATTTGTAAACTAACAACAGTATTTTAAAATCTATTCTTTGAGCTACAGGGAGCCAGTGGAGGGACTTTAAAACTGCTGTTATGACTCTATCTTCCTGGTTTTAGTGAGAACAGGAGCAGCAGCTTCTGGATCAGCTGCAGCTGGAGGATTGATTTGTTGGACAGGCCTGTGAAGACGCTGTTACAATAATCAATGCGACTAAAGATAAACGCATGGATGAGTTTCTCTAGATCTGGCTGAGACATTAGTCCTCTAATCCTGGAGATGTTCTTCAGGTGATAGAAGGCCGACTTTGTAACTGTCTTTATGTGGCTCTGAAGGTTACGGTCAGAGTCCATCTCTTCTCTCAGGTTTCAGGCTGATCTCTGGGTCTTAGTTGTAATAACTGAAGGTGTGCATTGACTCTAGATCTATAGCTCTAGATCTATAACTCCAGATCTATAGCTCAGATCTATAGCTCTAGATCGTTCCTCTTTAGGTCCAAAAATAATGACTTCAGTTTTATTTTGTTCAGTTGGAGAAAGTTTTGGCACATCCACACATTTATCTGCTCTAAGCATTTATTCAGTGATTGGATGGGGTCAAAGGTCACCTGGTGACATCGTAATGTAGTTATGGTAGCTAATATTATTTCATTTTATAACCTGAGCTAGTGGGAGAATATAAATATTGAATAAGAGGGGTCCTGGTCATGATCCGTGTTTTTCTGTTGGGTTAGTTCTCTGTGTCCTCGTCGTCCTGTCTTCCTCTTGATTGTTCCCAGGTGTGTCTTGTTCCCCAGATTATGCTCAGTGTATTTAATCCCTCCTGTGTCCTTTGTTCCTCGTCAGGTCCTTGTCGTTTATTGTCTCAGTTTGTCGTCGTTGGTTTTTGTTGGCCTGTTTGACCTGTTGGTACCGGTGTGAGCCGTGGGTTCTGCTCAGCCGTGCTGCCTGGCCGCAGATTTCTTTTGTTGCTGTGTTAGCTGGACAAGTTCTGTATTAAATCTACACTACTCACCTTACCTGGGCCTCCAGCGGCTGCCTCACCACCTCCACCTCACCATTTCATGACAGTCCTAGGATTGAGCCTTCTGGTACCCAACATGTGACCTTTGACCTCTTTGATGAGACATTTCCAATTGAAACAAAGAAATCCCTGTTCTTTATGTAAGATTCAAACCAATCGAGCACCGAACCGGAGAGTCCAACCCAACTCTCCAGTCCATTCAGTAATACACTCCTGATCAAAATCTTAAGACCAGTCAAAAAATTGCAAGAATTTGCATTTTGCACTATTGAATCTTAAGAAGGTTTTAACAAGCTTCACAATGTTAAAAGAAAACAATCAGTGCAAGAGACAAAAACATTTGAGCGGGGAATTTTCTGAAAACTGCATTTACATTCAAAACATGATTTTTTTCAGCTGATCAAAAGTTTAAGACCATAGTCTTTAAAAGCCAAAAGCTGTGCAAAAATCTGGATTCATGTCATGTTCTATGAAGTCTTTACACTGTCAAGACCTCCAGATGGCAAAAGCAAAAAAGTTCACTGACTTTGAACGTGGCAGGATTGTTGAGCTGCATAAGCAAGGCCTCTCACAACGTGCCATCGCTGCTGAGGTTGGACGCAGTAAGACAGTCATTTTGCATTTGTTAAATGATCCTGAGGGTTATGGAACAAAAAAGTCAAGCGGTAGACCCAAAAGAATTTCACCAGCTCTGAACCGCAGGATCCGATTGGCTGTCCGTCAAGACAAGGGACGATCCTCTACCCAAATTAAAGCCATTACTGATGCCGACCAATAACCATCAGACGGCATCTGCAAGGGAAGGGCTTCAGAAACAAAAAACGTCTTCAAAGGCCAGTCTTCTTCAACTCCACAGAATTGCCCGTTTGGACTTTGCAAGGGTGCACCAAACATGGGACATTGAAAGGTGGAAGAAAGTTGTCTTCTCTGATGAGAAAAAGTTTTGGCTTGATGATCCTGATGGCTTCCAACGTTACTGGCATGACAGGGAGATCCCACCTGAGATGTTTTCTACACGGCACAGTGGTGGGGGGCGCCATCATGATTTGGGGTGCGTTTTCCTTCAATGGAACAATGGAGCTTCAGGTTGTGCAGGGGCATCAAACAGCAGCTGGCTATGTGGAGATGTTGCAGCAGGCATCCCTCATGACTGAGGGCCCTCGTCTGTGTGGTAATGATTGGGTTTTTCAACAGGACAACGCTGCAGTTCACAACGCCCGCCTGACAAAGCAGTTCTTCCAAGAGAATAGCATCACTCTTTTGGACCATCCTGCATGTTCCCCGGATCTAAACCCAATTGAGAACATTTGGGGATGGGTGGCAAGGGAAGTTTATGAAAATGGACATCAAAAGTTTTTGTCTCTTATGCTGATTTCTTCTTTTAACAATGTGAAACTCTACTTAGAACCTTCTTAAGATACAATAGTGCTAAATGTAAATTCTTGCAATTTTTTGACTGGTCTTAAGATTTTGATCAGGAGTGTATGTCAAAAGCTGCACTGAGGTCCAACAGAACCAGCACTGTGATTCTCCCACAGTCCGTATTTATATGGATATCATTGAATACTTTGACTAGGCCAGTCTCCGTGCTGTGGTGAGTATGAAAACCAGACTGGAAAGAGTCAAAGCAGTTAGTCATCATGAGGAAACTATTTAATTGTTTACACAGTTTTTTCAATAACTTTGCTGATGAATGGGAGGTCAGAGGTCAGAGGTCAGTCTGTAATTCTGCAGTAGTGATTTGTCCAGGTTGTTCTTTTTTAACAGTGGTTTGATGACTGCTGTTTTCAAAGCCTGGGGGAAAACGCCTGATGTAAGCGATGAGTTACTATTTGGATCAGATCTGCAGCAATAACAGGCAGGACTTTCTTAAAGAAATGTTCTAGAGTTATAGATCTAGAACATCCAGACAGCAGGAGCTTGAACTTAATTGACTTATAATTTCTTCTAGGGTTTTATAATGAAGTAGTTGAAAATGGGTCATTTTTCCTGTATTTGTTCTGTTTGGGTTCAGCATGGTTCTGGCTCTAGGGTTGATGTGCAGATTAATCCTCTGATTTTTTAATTTTCTCTGAAAAGAAGCTGGAAAACTTGTTCCATCAGCATTAGATTGGAGTTCAGGTATTGTTCATGTTTTTGTTTATGACATCTGCAAAGAAAGCCTCCCTTCCATGTTTTAGTGTTAAGTGATAGTTACGTAGTCTTTCTTATAGATGTCATTATGAACGTAAAGTTGAGTTTTAGTCCATTTTGGTTCTGCTCTGAGACAGAGTTCTCTTGCAGTCGAACTGTTTGTGCTTTTCTCTATGGAGATTTCTTCCTACCAGACACAACATTTACTTTAATTGAGCAAGAATCAATGATATATGAAACTTTAGCCTGAAAATCATACCAACTGATCTACATCATTACAGCTTAAGGGTGAGGAGGAAGAGTAGATTTGATTAAATGTTTCTGTGTTTTCTGTGAAGAACGTTTTGTGACAGTAGCTGTTTGTCCAAGTGGGTCAAAGAATAAAGAACCTTCAAAGATAACAGCAAAGTGATCCGACAGGGCGACATCAGTTACAGAGACATTGGAAATATTCACACCCTTACTGATGATAACCAGGTCCAGTGTGTGTCCTTGAGTGTGTGTTGCTGTTTAACATGTTGTGTTAAACCAAAATTAAAATATCAGAGAGCTTTTTTGCTCCTCTGTTTTCGGGTTTGTCCACATGAATGTTAAAATCACCAACATTATTATCAATCATAATCAATGCATATGAGAGAAAGAAGATCATTCAAGTCAGTAAAGAAATTTTCCACATATGCTGAAGTTTTGTATAAAGTTAGTCAAAGTTCATTTGAAGCCTTTAACCTGAATTCCAAGATACTCAAAAGATGTGAAATGACCCAAAGACATTTTACTACAGTTTATGGTTTTCTTAAATATAGAAGCCACGCCTCCTCCTTTTTATGTTTTCTATTCTCACTTAAAAAATTGTAGTAGGAGGCGCTGATTCAACGATTTGGTCATAATTATCATTCAACCATGTTTCTGTCAAAAACACATATTATACTCAGTGATGAAATCATTCATTAATAGAGCTTTAGCACAGAGTGATCTGGTATTTAAAATAACTACTTTAAGTGGCTTGGAGGCCAGAAGATTTTCAGTCTGAGGTTTGAATTAGGACCGCTGTTTCATATTTCTGGTTTTTGTAAATTTTCTTGTAGTGATCCGGACAGGTAATGTCCTGTTCTGCAGAACCCAGGGGCCAGACACATTCTGGATGGAGACAGGTGTAAAGATAATGTCTGGTCCCGACCTCTGACCTCAGAAATGCAGAGTGATGGATCCTGTGGAAAGTCAGGGGCAGGTTGCTTAAATGTAGTGAGGTCTGCTACTGAGCGCTAAGGAGAGACGTGCCGAGGCGAACCTGTTGATTCATTCCATCTGTAAATTTAAGAAACTCTGGTCCAGAAGACATTTCTTCATTGGTATCCATTGAATCCTGTGAATGATTGGAGGAGCAGAGAGGGAGAAGGAGCGAGGGAAGCAGTCGCTCCGTCTCCAGTGGATTTATCAGCTTGTTTTGGAATATCGTGCTCCTGATATGCGGCGGGTTAAGGAGGCGGCGGGTTAAGGAGGCGGCGGGTTAGGCGGGGTTAAGGAGGCGGCTGGAGAGGGGTCGGGGACCAATGAGACCCCTACTTACCTTCAAACGTTGCGTGACTCCTGGGAGTCCTCCAGCGGCCATCCCGTGTGGAAAATGCCATGCAGAGTCCATGTTGGTAGAACACCTGGATGGATCCGTGTGCAGTGTTCCAGCCAATCAGTCCCTGCATGAACAGTGAAACACCACCCTTCTGCCCGCCTTCTATCAGCACCAGCATCTCGCCGGAGACGGCCAGTCGGCAGGCGACTGCGACAGAAGTGCGGGGGTCGCGAACCGTCACGCTCCAGGTGAGGGCGCCTGCGCTCTGCAGGAAGGCCAATGGGTGCGGCGCCAGACGCTCCTTCTTCTTTCCAACCAGAGAGATGAAGCTGAAGCGGACGCCGGAGGAGGAGTCCAATGGCGTCGTTGTTCCAAAGCTGTCCACCAATCGCTTCAGCTGCTCCTTGCGAGCACGAGTCGCCATGGTGAAACACGACTCGGACTTGCGGGTGGCCTGTTTGGCGTTGATGATCTTGGTCAGCAGGAAGTCCACAAAGGCAGAGGAGGCAGGAGCCATCCAACCAGATGGGATTGATGGACCGAAGGGCGGGACGCCCCGGGACCTGAGACGGCGAGACTGAAAGACACAACAAGTTCACACCTGCAGTCTGACCCGGGACACCTCACTTCCTGTGGACCACGTCTAACCTGTAACAGGTGTGCTGGGTGCAGGGTCGGTGGACTCTAACGATGATGAAGACGTGCTGCAGGTCGGCACGGATGATCTGGGGCTTGAAGGGCGGAGCTTCAGGCTCCTGGAAAATCACGGTGACATCGTTCGCAACAAGGTGTGACGACCTCAGCACCTGAGAATGAAATGCAACTTCACTGTGATAAACTGTGTAGTTCTCCTGTAGTGCTGTGGAACCCCCTCACCATAGCACCATGTAGTACCTGACCAGAACCATCGGCAGCATTCTGTAGCAGGGCAGAAACATGGAACGTCAGCTGAAATGCTTGGAACATCATGGAAACAGTTGGACTTTCTGTGGAGCTTCCTGAAAGGAGACGGAAACACTTCGTTCTCGGAAACAGATTGCAAAGGGATTTCAGTTGCAGTTTCATTCACATCCCAGAAGGAAATTGGTTTGCATTAAGCATAAAAAACACTCACCAGGAGCAATAACTCATGCCCTGCTGCATTAAGTGCATGGCACTCTCAAGATAATACGAATAGAACATATGCTATATTTGCTTTCCTGCTTTGACTCACATATGAGCTTCAGTGCCGTCCCATCCTGACCCACCGGGTCCAATGTGACGTTGGTCCCTCTACAGCTTCAACTATTCTGGATGTCCACCAGGTCTAGGAGTGTTTCTGGGGATTTCTGACCATTCTTCCAGAAGCACATTTGTGAGGTCATACACTGATGTGGGACAAGAAGGCCTGCTCTCCATCATGGATTTATGATGGAGAGCCTTGTGATCTGGACCATAAAGAGTCCAGATCCAAACTGTTGCCACAAAGATAGGATCCTGGAAGTGTCCAAAATGAAGGTCACATGTCTGCAGTGACTGACTCTGCAGAAGTTGGCGACCTCGTCACACTTCAGCAACTGCTGACCGTCACTTTACGTGGCCGACCACTAGGTGGCTGAGTTGCTTCCGTTTTCATATTGCACAGCTGGCTGTGGAATATTTAGGAGCGGAAAAATGTCAGGACTGGATTTGTTGCAGTTCCACGTTGGAACTTATTGAACTCCTGAGAGCAAAATATTTGTTCTCATGTGTTTGTAAAAACAGACTTCATTCGTACACCTGTGGCCATGGAGGCGATTAGAACGACTGATTCCATTCATTCGGATGGGTGAGCAAATATTTTTGCCAATATAGTTTATGAATTTCAAAAAACCTGGAAAGCAGCCGAGACATTCCAGTCAAAACCCGGCGACTGAGCTGAGCAGTGAAGGACGCCGCCGCGTTCTGGTCTTACGCATCAAACTCTCTTTAGAAGGTTTTAGAAGTTCTGCTTTGGTCCAATTTATAAAAGTGGGCTTGATTTTGACCAGAACATATTTGGACCATTAGAAAGGAGGTAGTGGTACCAGAGTTCTGCTGGTCTTGGTGCTTGTAGAAACTCTTCATCGGGTCGGTGTGGACCAGCAAGTTTAGGAACTGGGTCAGGGCAGGACTGCTGGTCTCTCCCGTGTTCTGACCGGCCCGGCTCAGCTGCAGGTTCACTCTGTGCTGGAGGATGAGCTGCGGGAAAACAAGAAGACGGATCAGAACCGTCTCCTTACGGCGTGTCAAGACTTGTGACAATAAACCTGTCGGTCCAACTCCAGTGTTTTACGCCACATTCTGCTCTGCCAGAACCAGAACCGCCTGTCCTTTCTACTGCTACAAGGTCCAACGCCGTGTTGCTTTAAGATGTTAGAATGTGGATCAATCCAGCAACACCAGAACCTTCACTGAACAGAACTGCGGCCTGGGTTTCGGGGAACCCAAATGAGTTCTGGTACTTTGACATATCTGTCTGGAGCTTTAGTGTTCTGGTTCTGGTCCAACCACGTTTACTGTGTCAATGGGGACCAGCAGAACCGTGTCCAGAACCGTGGAGAGAAAGGAAAACGATTCCTGCTTTTCAATACTGTAACCTACCAGGACCAGGTTCTGCTGGATCAGTAGACCCGGCAGAACCAGCTCACCTCCTGCTGGTCCAGTTGCAGCAGCAGGTCTGGGACTTGTGGGAACGGCTCGCCGCCCGCAGACTCTGGATGTTGAGTTCTGGGACCACAAACTCCAGGACGTCCTTCAGGGGAAGACCTCGACCCGTCCCGTGTTTGGACGAAGAAGGGACAGAGTCCTCCATGATGGATCCTCTCAGGGTGGACAGCTGAGGAGAAACAGGAAGCTGCTTCTTAAATCTTCTGAAATCTTGCGCTGACTCAGGCCGGTTGGTTCTGTTACCTGGCCGGTCCGGAGGATGATCCTGTAGCAGAACCTGACCGGGTTTCCTCCGATATCCACAGCTTCTCGACGGACGCTCAGGGAAACCGGACCGAACTTCGGATCAACGCCAAAATAATTCTGGTGATCTAGAGGGACACCAGCCAAAAAACAGGTCACAGAACCTGAAACACTGGGAGCAGAACCAGTACCGGAACCAGTACCGGGACCAGGTTGTTACCTTTGGTGTAGAAGTATTTCTGGTAGTACATGGCTCCCAGGTCCAGGTACTCGTCCGTCCCCCTGAGGTCTGCGGGACAGTGCTTGCTTCCTCTGGACGCCTCCAGGACAGACACGGCAGCATTGGTACCGGTAGAGCTGCTGGGCCGGGCCAGGTCCAAGTTCTGGTCCATTTCCCCTCCAAGCTCATTCAGGAAGTGAGGACAGGCTAGGACCAGAGCGCTGCTCCGTTCGTCACCATCCAGGACTTCATGTCCCACTAGCGGCAGCAGAGCAGGAGCTTCTGCACAGGGACGTCCCTCTGCTACAGTGAGGAGGACACTCTGAACGTCATAATGAGAACCACCTGTGAGGGGTCAAAGGCCAGCTGCTGTCCTGGTGCACCTCAACGCTGTTGGTCCGTTGAGGCCTCAGGCGGCCGAGGACAGATGTCTCCGTCTTCTTTCTGGCATCTCTGTCAGTGTCCTGTCCTGGAATGAAGACCATGTCCCCACGTGCGATCTGGACAGCCGCCTGCAGGCTGGGCGAAAGCACAGCAGAGACAGCGTCAGGCTCAGGGACGGGAGGCGGAGCACTGGGCTCCTGGTCCAGAACCTCCCAGAACCCCGCTGAGCCCAGTCGGTCCACGCTGGACGAGCTCCCGTGTCTTCTGGTCAGCGTGGCTGTGGGACCGGCGTCCTCAGATCCAAAGTCACTGATGGTCGCCTCGCTGTTGCTCCTCTTCATGCTCACCAGGCCAGTCCTTAATACCTGGACGTCGGTCTCCGACGGACCTGAGAGGTCCAAGCTGTCCTCCAGAAACTCCCTAGAAGGTCCATCCAACTGGCTCGTTCCCAGGCTGTCAACTCTCGAGGGACGCCGAGCGTTCCCTATCTCCCGCTTCTTTGACCAGTTTGACACACGAACACGAACCCCCATCTGAGGAACAGCTGGAGATCCCTGGGTCTGTGGAGGACCCATGACCTCCAGAGACACTCAGCTGTCCACAGGTCTTCTAAGCAACGAGCAGCGATCAGGAAGTCCACAAAGATCTTTGTCCCAGTTCTGAATCAGAGATCAGGATTCATCCTGCTGCTGTCGGTGGTCCATCGGGTCCAGTCGGTCCACAGATAAGACGTTCCTTTGGACCTGAAAGACAAAAGAACAGCTGAGGAACTGACGGTTCTGAGGTCAAAGGGCAGGACTACAGAACAACTGGGTTTTAGTTGGAAGGAGGATGACAGCATCAAGGATCTTAGGGTCAAAGTTCAATCTGAACCAACTCCAACTTGTCCTCAGAAAAATTCCTCATATTTTTTTCCACAATTCTGATACTTTATGAAATGTAGAAGTATTTCATGGTTTTCAGAAATACAGAGTTAAATCTTCCATCTGTACTTTGGTGAGACATTCGTCCACCAGGGGGCCCATCTCAGACCCTACTCCTAACCTGTGGACAGACACGGCTCTGTCCAACGTCCCCTCATCACCTGGCCTAATGAGGGGACGTTGGAGATCCCCTGGTTCTGACCCTGTGCTGTGGGTCAGAACCAGCTACAGGACAACATCAGTCCTATTTACTGATTCCAATCAGTTAATTGCTGTGTGACATCACTTCCTGCATTACAGAGCTGGGAGCGGCGGATTTCATCTTTGGACAGGAAATCCTCTCCTTCCATCTGGTGGACCTCCGCCTGGATGAGACAGTTACTTAGTTCACCTGTAGTTTAACTAGTTGGTACTAGTTAGTTCAACTTGTGAGCTTTGGATCTGTCTCAGAACCTAGAACCTGGCGGGTTCTGCTCAAGATGGGCCCAAACTGGACTAAACTCAGTCCACAACATCCTGAACTGAGCCTGGGCTCAGCGGGTCGTCTGAAAGGTTGCAGGGTACAGCTGGGACCATGTTCTCCAGGGCCGGTTCTGCCGGTCCAGGGCCGGTTCTGCCGGTCCAGGGCCGGTTCTGCCGGTCCAGGGCCGGTTCTGCCGGTCCAGGGCCGGTTCTGCCGTTCCAGGGCCGGTTCTAGCCATAGGTATATGAGGGGCGTCGTTATGCATACATATTAGAGGTTGATAAACGTCATATATTTTAAGGTGGACTATAAAAATGATGAAAGTCGAGTAGATGTCGATTCCTCGCAGTGATAGAAACATAAAGTCCCTCCACTGGCTCCCTGTAGCTCAAAGAATAGATTTTAAAATGAAATGTCTTGCTGCTGAAATGAGCTAATCAAATAAAATGTAATTGATTGATTGATTGATTGATTGATTGATAAGCGAAAATTCTTGACATCAACTTACAGGCTGTATTATATCCACAGCAAATATTGACAAAAAACGCTTTAAGTCGATTACACAGGAATAAATGTACAAGAAACAGAACATTATCCCAGACTTCTTCGTCAGCCGCGAATTAAAGTCTGAAAAGTTTCAAAAGTCAGCTGTGACTTTGAAGGACGGCTCCCTATGATCTCACCTGATATGATATAATAGCTGCATATATAGAAGCCAAATGATGACACTGACCAGCGACACAATGATGCTTTTGGAACATCACAAACAAACTTCTTATGAATGGATCCTGGGTTCTTCTGAGGGGCCCTGGCCCCCCTGGGCCCCAGCTATAGCCGGCCCTGTGTCGGTCCAAAGAGAGGTTCTCCGGGATCAGAACCCACCCTGACATCGTGCACCGGCTGCAGAGTGAAACACTGTGTTCACTAACGGAACCTGAACACATCGGAACCGGAGGTTCGGAGTTCTGCTGGACTCTGCGGGAGTTCTGGGTCCATGAAACCAACGACATTCAGCTAAACAAAACCAAACAGACCCGAAAAGTTCTGAAAATACCCTCCGAACCCAGGAGAATCCAAAGGCCCCAGAACCACAAGCGGGATCGAACTTCATACAAAAACTTCTGGTTCCCCTGAACTCACCAATAACGCCATAAACACTCCCCGCCGAACCGGAACCACTTCCGGCAGGACCTCCAGCTGGTACCGGGCTGAACTGGTCCCCTGAAAAACTCTTCTCCAGGTTCGGTTCTGTGGTTCTGGTCCCGACTGGGAAAATCTCTCAGCTGTTTCCGGTCGGAGTTTCTGCTGGTGCTGCCTTCACTGACGGCTCGGATTATTAACTACTTTCCTCTGAACATTCGCTCAACAGTTCTGACCACCCTTCATCAGAACCAAGCCATCATCATCATCATCATCATCATCATCATCATCATCATCATCATCATCATCATCATCATCATCATCCCCAGCAGCAGAAGCTGCGCTTCATGAGATTGAAAAAAAAGAGAACTAATATGATATTTGCTGCCACCTGGTGGAGGCGAAGGGAAGCCGAGGCATTTATTGATCGGTATTTCTAATCATTATTGAAAATAATAACCGTTTTAAAGCCCTGTGGGGGTTTAAACCTTCAACAGGATAAAACCAGCAGTCAAGGTGAAAAAGGCAACAACAGGCTTCAGCAGAGCTCTGAATGCTTTTCTTTTCATTTCTTTGGAAATCAAATGAACAAACAAATATACATAAATGTATAAACATCTCAGCAGTTACAGCTTCTGGCTCTCAGTCCCAACATCAATGGTCAGGCAGAAGTGAGCTTCAGAGAGCATCTCCTCCGTCTGCCTGCTCTCTAACAGAACCATGGAAATAGAGGCTTGTTCAATTGTGAAGGTCATCATGGTAACTGATCCCAATGAGAACATCGAAATAACTAATGAAAGTTCCCGTGGAAACTTGTCTGCAGCCGATTGTCACTAGAGACGTGAGGACAGACTGAAACTTAATGCACAAACAGGAACGCAGTGAGAGACGGAGACGTGTTGCAGCCTGAAACAAAACAGAACGGTTACGCCCTGTGGACCAGAACCTGTTTCTGGAGGAGCAGAAAGACTCTCTGGATCGGTGTCGATTCAGGAAAAGAACTGGAAGGACCACACCCACTGGAGACGCTCTCTGCTAATTGTTCTGCATAGTGTTGATCAAGTCCAGAGGACTCCAAAGCTGCATCATAGCCGCAGCTGCCCTGGACCAGAGCATCAGAAATCTATCCCAAGTTTATGAATCCATCTCCCTAAAGGGTTGGTTTGCCCCTTCCCTCGTCTTGTCAGGTCCCGTTGATCTGATTGGTGCTTTGATCACCAGCAGCCGGCGGCAGGAAGCCGGGCAGATTTCAGTTTCCGTCCAGGGTTCAAGATGTCTCTGAACTCTGTCTCCAGGCGAACTCCAGGGACTTTGAAGATGGACACAGCTGAAAAACAGCAAATTATACTTTCATTCAAATAATTTGGATTTTCTTCTGTGTATAAGATGTGATGCTGATGTTCCAAGGTCCTGAACATGACCTGCTCAGCGGAGATGCAGCCTCTCCGCTGAGCTCCGATTGTCCTGCAGCACAGCTGACAGCTGGAGGTGCTGCCCCCTGCTGGCTTCAGAGACTGGCCAATCAGAGCACACCTTTACTTGGCCTGTTAGCCAACCCGTTTGCAGGTGGAGCTTATAGTGGCTACATTTAGCAAATCTGAATATAAAATCTCTGCTCCATGGTTCAGGATTACACATTCATCTGAAAAGATTTTTTTTGGCTCATTAGCAGGTGGTGGAATTACCATCTTTGAGGTGCATGATGGGAGCAGGAAGCGTGCTAAAATATGGATGCTGCAAAGCCTCCTGAGCTGAAATCCGTTCTGTCGGAACCAGCCTGAGCATCTTCTGGACCAGGTCATCAGTCTTACAGGAGAGCTGCTCCAACCTGATGCAGAGGATCAGAGACCGAGCAGAAAGCATGTTAGCAGCTCATCCATCCATCATCCATCCATCATCCATCCATCATCCATCCATCATCCATCATCCATCCATCATCCATCCATCCATCCATACATCATCCATCATCCATCCATCCATCATCCATCATCCATCCATCATCCATCCATCCATCCATCATCCATCCATCATCCATCCATCCATCCATCATCATCCATCCATCATCATCCATCATCCATCCATCATCCATCCATCCATCCATCCATCATCCATCCATCATCCATCATCCATCCATCCATCCATCATCCATCCATCCATCATCATCCATCATCCATCATCCATCATCCATCATCCATCATCCATCATCATCATCCATCCATCATCCATCCATCATCCATCCATCCATCATCCATCCATCATCCATCATCCATCCATCCATCCATCATCCATCCATCATCCATCCATCCATCATCCATCCATCATCCATACATACATCCATCCATCATCCATCCAACATCATCCATCCATCATCATCATCCATCCATCATCCATCCATCATCCATCCATCCATCCATCATCCATCCATCATCCATCATCCATCCATCATCCATCCATCATCCATCCATCATCCATCCATCATCCATCCATCCATCATCATCCATCCATCCATCATCATCATCCATCCATCATCCATCATCCATCCATCATCATCCATCCATCATCCATCCATCCATCATCCATCCATCATCCATCCATACATCATCCATCCATCATCCATCCAACCATCATCCATCCATACATCATCCATCCATCATCCATCCATCCATCCATCATCCATCCATCATCCATCCATCATCCATCCATCCATCCATCATCCATCCATCATCCATCCATCATCCATCATCCATCCATACATCATCCATCATCCATCCATCCATCATCCATCATCCATCATCCATCCATCCATCATCATCATCCATCCATCATCCATCCATCATCCATCCATCCATCATCCATCCATCATCCATCATCCATCCATCCATCATCCATCCATCCATCCATCCATCATCCATCCATCATCCATCCATCCATCATCCATCCATACATCATCCATCCATCATCCATCCATCATCCATCCATCCATCATCATCCATCCATCATCCATCCATCCATCCATCATCCATCCATCATCCATCATCCATCATCATCCATCCATCATCCATCATCCATCCATCCATCCATCCATACATCATCCATCCATCATCCATCCATCATCCATCCATCATCCATCCATCCATCATCCATCCATCATCCATCCATCCATCCATACATCATCCATCCATCATCCATCCATCATCCATCCATCCATCATCCATCCATCATCCATCCATCCATCCATACATCATCCATCCATCATCCATCCATCCATCATCATCCATCCATCATCCATCCATCATCCATCCATCCATCATCCATCCATACATCATCCATCCATCATCCATCCATCCATCCATCATCCATCCCATCCATCATCCATCCATCATCCATCCATCCATCATCCATCCATCATCCATCCATCCATCATCCATCCATCCATCATCCATCCATCCATCATCCATCCATCATCCATCCATCCATCATCCATCCATCCATCATCCATCCATCATCCATCCATCATCCATCCATCCATCATCCATCCATCCATCATCCATCCATCCATCATCATCCATCCATCATCCATCATCCATCCATCCATACATCATCCATCATCATCCATCCATCATCCATCCATCCATCATCCATCCATCATCCATCCATCATCATCCATCCATCATCCATCCATCCATCATCATCCATCCATCATCCATCCATCATCCATCCATCATCCATCCATCCATCCATCCATCCATCCATCCATACATCATCCATCATCATCCATCCATCATCCATCCATCCATCCATCCATCCATCCATCCATCATCCATCCATCATCCATCCATCCATCCATACATCATCCATCCATCATCCATCCATCATCCATCCATCATCCATCCATACATCATCCATCCATCATCCATCCATCATCCATCCATCCATCATCCATCCATCCATCCATCATCCATCCATCCATCATCCATCTCATCCATCATCATCCATCCATCATCCATCCATCCATCATCCATCCATCCATCATCATCCATCATCCCATCCATCATCCATCCATCATCCATCCATCATCCATCATCATCCATCCATCCATCCATACATCATCCATCCATCATCCATCCATCATCCATCCATCATCCATCCATCATCCATCCATCCATCCATCATCCATCCATCATCCATCATCCATCCATCCATCATCCATCCATCATCCATCCATCATCCATCCATCATCATCCATCATCCATCCATCATCCATCCATCATCCATCCATCATCCATCCATCATCCATCATCCATCCATCATCATCCATCCATCATCCAACATCATCCATCCATCATCCATCCATCCATCATCCATCCATACATCATCCATCCATCATCCATCCATCATCCATCCATCATCATCCATCCATCCATCATCCATCCATCATCATCCATCCATACATCATCCATCCATCATCCATCCATCCATCCATCATCCATCCATCCATCCCATCCATCAATCCATCCATCATCCATCCATCATCCATCCATCCATCATCCATCATCATCATCCATCCATCCATCATCCATCCATCCACATCCATCCATCCATCATCCATCATCCATCATCCATCATCCATCCATCCATCATCCATCCATCCATCCATCATCCATCCATCATCATCATCCAATCCATCATCCATCCATCCATCCATCATCATCATCATCCATCCATCCATCCATCATCCATCCATCCATCATCCATCCATCCATCCATCATCCATCCATCCATCATCCATCCATCCATCCATCATCCATCCATCCATCATCCATCCATCCATCATCCATCCATCATCCATCCATCCATCATCCATCATCCATCCATCATCCATCCATCCATCATCCATCCATCCATCCATCATCCATCCATCATCCCATCATCCATCCATCCATCCATCCATCCATCATCCATAATCATCCATCATCCATCCATCATCCATCCATCCATCCATCCATCATCCATCCATCATCCATCCATCCATCATCCATCCATCATCCATCCATCCATCCATCCATTAATCATCCATCATCCATCCATCCATCCATCCCATCCATCATCATCCATCCATCATCCATCCATCCATCATCCATCCATTAATCATCCATCATCCATCCATCCATCCATCCATACATCCATCCATCATCCATCCATCATCCATCCATACATCATCCATCCCATCATCCATCCACCCATCCATCCATCATCCATCCATCCATCCATCCATCCATCCATCCATCCATCCATCCATCCATCCATCCATCATCCATCCATCCATCCATCATCCATCCATCCATCCATCCATCCATCATCCATCCATCCATCCATCATCCATCCATCATCCATCCATCCATCCATCCATCCATCCATCATCCATCCATCCATCCATCCATCCATCCATCCATCCATCATCCATCCATCCATCATCCATCCATCCATCCATCATCATCCATCATCCATCCATACATCATCCATCCATCATCCATCCATCCATCCATCATCATCCATCATCATCCATCCATCATCCATCCATACATCCATCCATCCATCATCCATCCATCATCCATACCATCCATCATCCATCCATCCATCATCCATCCATCCATCATCCATCCATCCATTAATCATCCCATCCATCCATCCATCATCCATCCATCCATCCATCCATCATCCATCCATCCATCATCCATCCATCATCCATCCATCCATCCATCCATCATCCATCAATCCATCATCCATCCATCATCCATCCATCCATCCATCCATCATCCATCATACATCATCCATCATCATCCATCATCCATCATCCATCATCCATCATCCATCCATCATCCATCCATCCATCATCCATCCATCATCCATCCATCATCATCCATCCATCATCATCCATCATCCATCATCCATCCATACATCATCCATCCATCATCCATCCATCCATCATCCATCCCATCTGTCCATCATCCATCCATCATCCATCCATCATCATCCATCCATCCATCATCCATCCATCCATCATCCATCCATCCATCATCATCCATCCATCATCCATCCATCCATCATCCATCATCCATCATCCATCCATCATCCATCCATCCATCATCCATCCATCATCCATCCATCCATCATCCATCCATCCATACATCATCCATCCATCATCCATCCATCATCCATCCATCCATCATCCATCCATCATCCATCCATCATCCATCCATCCATCATCCATCCATCATCCATCCATCCATCCATCCATCATCCATCCATCATCCATCCATCATCCATCATCCATCCATCATCCATCATCCATCCATCATCCATCCATCCATCATCCATCCATCATCCATCCATCCATCATCCATCCATCCATCATCCATCCATACATCATCCATCCATCCATCATCCATCCATCCATCATCCATCCATCCATCCATCCATCATCCATCCATCCATCATCCATCCATCATCCATCCATCCATCATCCATCCATCCATCCCATCATCCATCCATCATCCATCCATCCATCATCCATCCATCATCCATCCATCCATCATCCATCCATCCATCATCCATCCATCCATCCATCCATACATCATCCATCCATCATCCATCCATCCATACATCATCCACGTCATCCATCCATCCATCATCCATCCATCATCCATCCATCCATCATCATCCATCCATCATCCATCATCCATCCATCCATCCATCATCCATCCATCATCCATCCATCCATCATCCATCATCCATCCATCCATCCATACATCATCCATCCATCATCCATCCGTCATCCATCCGTCATCCATCCATCCATCATCCATCCATCATCCATCCATCATCCATCCATCCATCATCATCCATCCATCCATCCATCCATCCATCCATCATCCATCCATCATCCATCCATCCATCCATACATCATCCATACATCATCCATCCATCATCCATCCATCCATCCATCATCCATCCATCATCCATCCATCCATCATCCATCCATACATCATCCATCCATCATCCATCCATCATCCATCCATCCATCATCATCCATCCATCCATCATCCATCCATCCATCATCCATCCATCCATTAATCATCCATCATCCATCCATCCATCATCCATCCATCCATCCATCCATCCATCATCCATCCATCCATCATCCATCCATCATCCATCCATCCATCCATCCATCATCCATCAATCCATCATCCATCCATCATCCATCCATCCATCATCCATCCATCCATCCATCCATACATCATCCATCCATCATCCAACCATCATCCATCATCATCCATCATCCATCATCCATCCATCATCCATCCATCCATCATCCATCCATCATCCATCTATCCATCATCCATCCATCATCCATCCATCCATCATCCATCCATACATCATCCATCCATCATCCATCCATCCATCATCCATCCATCCATCCATCCATCATCCATCCATCCATCATCCATCCATCATCCATCCATCATCATCATCCATCCATCCATCATCATCCATCCATCCATCATCCATCCATCATCCATCCATCCATCATCCCCATCCATCATCATCCATCCATCATCCATCCATCATCCATCCATCCATCATCATCCATCATCCATCCATCCATCATCCATCATCCATACATCATCCATCCATCATCCATCCATCATCCATCCATCCATCATCCATCCATCATCCATCCATCATCCATCCATCCATCATCCATCCATCATCCATCCATCCATCCATCCATCATCCATCCATCATCCATCCATCATCCATCATCCATCCATCATCCATCATCCATCCATCATCCATCCATCCATCATCCATCCATCATCCATCCATCCATCATCCATCCATCCATCATCCATCCATACATCATCCATCCATCCATCATCCATCCATCCATCATCCATCCATCCATCCATCCATCATCCATCCATCCATCATCCATCCATCATCCATCCATCCATCATCCATCCATCCATCCATCCATCATCCATCCATCATCCATCCATCCATCATCCATCCATCATCCATCCATCCATCATCCATCATCCATCATCATCCATCATCATCCATCCATACATCATCCATCATCATCCATCCATCCATACATCATCCATCCGTCATCCATCCATCCATCATCCATCCATCATCCATCCATCATCCATCCATCCATCATCATCCATCCATCATCCATCATCCATCCATCCATCATCATCCATCATCATCCATCCATCATCATCCATCATCCCATCCATCCATATATCATCCATCCATCATCCATCCGTCATCCATCCGTCATCCATCCATCATCCATCCATCATCCATCCATCATCCATCCATCCATCATCATCCATCCATCATCCATCATCCATCCATCCATCCATCATCCATCCATCATCCATCCATCCATCCATACATCATCCATACATCATCCATCCATCATCCATCCCATCCATCCATCCATCATCCATCCATCATCCATCCATCATCCATCCATCCATCATCATCCATCCATCATCCATCATCCATCCATCCATCCATCATCCATCCATCATCCATCCATCCATCATCCATCATCCATCATCCATCCATCCATCATCCATCCATCATCCATCCATCCATCATCCATCCATCCATCATCCATCCATCCATCCATCCATCCATCCATCCATACATCATCCATCCATCATCCATCCATCATCCATCCATCATCCATCCATCCATCATCCATCCATCCATCCATCATCCATCATCATCCATCCATCCATCATCCATCCATCCATCCACCCATTAATCATCCATCCATCATCCATCCATCCATCATCCATCCATCATCCATCATCCATCCATCCATCCATCATCCATCCATCATCCATCCATCCATACATCATCCATCCATCATCCATCCATCATCCATCCATCCATCATCCATCCATCATCCATCCATCATCCATCCATCCATCATCCATCCATCATCCATCCATCCATCCATCCATCATCCATCCATCATCCATCCATCATCCATCATCCATCCATCATCATCATCCATCCATCATCCATCCATCCATCATCCATCCATCATCATCCATCCATCATCCATCCATCCATCATCCATCCATACATCATCCATCCATCCATCATCCATCCATCCATCATCCATCCATCCATCATCCATCATCCATCCATCCATCATCCATCCATCATCCATCCATATCATCCATCCATCCATCCATCCATCATCCATCCATCATCCATCCATCCATCATCCATCCATCATCCATCCATCCATCATCCATCCATCCATCATCCATCCATCCATCATCCATCCATACATCATCCATCCATCATCCATCCATACATCATCCGTCATCCATCCATCCATCATCCATCCATCATCCATCCATCATCCATCCATCCATCATCCATCCATCATCCATCATCCATCCATCCATCCATCATCCATCCATCATCCATCCATCCATCATCCATCATCCATCCATCCATCCATATATCATCCATCCATCATCCATCCGTCATCCATCCGTCATCCATCCATCCATCATCCATCCATCATCCATCCATCATCCATCCATCCATCATCATCCATCCCATCATCCATCATCCATCCATCCTCCATCCATCCATCCATCATCCATCCATCCATCCATACATCATCCCACATCATCCATCCATCATCCATCCGTCATCCATCCATCCATCATCCATCCATCATCCATCCATCATCCATCCATCATCATCCATCCATCATCCATCATCCATCCATCCATCCATCATCCATCCATCATCCATCCATCCATCATCCATCATCCATCATCCATCCATCCATCATCCATCCATCATCCATCCATCCATCATCCATCCATCCATCATCCATCCATCCATCATCCATCCATCCATCATCCATCCATACATCATCCATCCATCATCCATCCATCATCCATCCATCATCCATCCATCCATCATCCATCCATCCATCCATCATCCATCCATCATCCATCCATCCATCATCCATCCATCCATCCACCCATTAATCATCCATCCATCATCCATCCATCCATCATCATCCATCCATCATCCATCATCCATCCATCCATCCATCATCATCCATCATCCATCCATCCATCATCCATCCATCCATCCATACATCATCCATCCATCATCCATCCGTCATCCATCCGTCATCCATCCATCCATCATCCATCCATCATCATCCATCCATCATCCATCATCCATCCATCCATCCATCATCCATCCATCATCCATCCATCCATCCATACATCATCCATACATCATCCATCCATCATCCATCCGTCATCCATCCATCCATCATCCATCCATCATCCATCCATCCATCCATCCATCATCATCCATCCATCATCCATCATCCTCCATCCATCCATCATCCATCCATCATCCATCCATCCATCATCCATCCATCATCCATCCGTCATCCATCCGTCATCCATCCATCCATCATCCATCCATCATCCATCCATCCATCATCATCCATCCATCATCCATCATCCTCCATCCATCCATCATCCATCCATCATCCATCCATCCATCATCCATCCATCATCCATCATCCATCCATACATCATCCATCCATCATCCATCCGTCATCCATCCGTCATCCATCCATCCATCATCCATCCATCATCCATCCATCCATCATCATCCATCCATCATCCATCATCCTCCATCCATCCATCATCCATCCATCATCCATCCATCCATCCATCCATCCATCCATACATCATCCATCCATCATCCATCCGTCATCCATCCGTCATCCATCCATCCATCATCCATCATCCATCCATCCATCATCCATCCATCATCCATCCATCCATCATCCATCCATCATCCATCCATCCATCATCCATCCATCATCCATCCATCATCCATCCATCCATCATCATCCATCCATCATCCATCCATCATCCATCATCCATCCATACATCATCCATCCATCATCCATCCATCATCCATCCATCCATCCATCATCCATCCATCATCCATCCATCCATCATCCATCCATCCATCCATCCATTAATCATCCATCCATCATCCATCCATCCATCTTCTAACACCCGTGTCCCTTGTGGGGTCAGAAGGTGCTGGTGCCTCCAACTGTCAACGAACGAGAGGCAGGGTCACCATGGAGAGGTCACCAAGAAATTTGGAGAGACCAGTTAACCTGACAGTCATGTTTTGGACTGTGGGAGTGTGAAGAAGTTTATTCATATTAAATGATGTTCCTTTATGTGTCATATAAATGTAATGTTTTTTGAATCACAGTCAAGGTGTTTTTCTGTGCAGCTGGAAACGATGTACAAACTAATGAACCAAGATGTGTCTACTGCAGTAAGTTTCCAGGGTTGCTGAACTTCCCCAGACAGTTATTTGGGAACTCGCTGTTTTTCCCGTGGCCTTCCCTGCATGGAGATAGAGTGTTTAGTTTTCACCTCCCATAGACATTACAGTGAATGAGCATACAAGGTTTCGTATGTTTTCCTTTGTTTCTTTTGTTTGGTCTTAGAAGATTGAGTCTCTGCCTCGGTAGTAAAGAGAGATGAATAAAGTAACTATGCAACTCTGGGTTCCTCAGAGCGGATCCTAATTTGTGCCTAATGCAGTATATTTCTTGCTCTCCGTCTGCAGATGTATTAAAGATTGTTTTTGCTCCCTAACTTTTGTCTGGATCTCAGTCTCTGAATTGTGCACTTCACAGGAGGAAGCCGGAGAACCGGAGAGAACCCATCATGCAGGGACAACCTGCAGACTCCGTGCAGAAAGAATCGAACCCAGGACACTGCGCCACTGTGCAGAATCTAAACCCAGAATTAGCTTTTATTTAGCAACTTAGCACTACTCTCATCCGGGTCCATTTGGGATGTTTACGCCAAGCAGGCAGCACGGAGAGGCAGTTGGTAGAACTAGGATACCAACTGCCTAGGATCTTTGCAACAATCCTACCCTGAGGAAAAGAAGTTAGCATATTGTCTCCTGGAATGCCAGATTTTCCCCAGGTACTCCAGCTTCCTCCCGCCATGGTCTCTCTAAATCAGCCTTAGCATGCATCATTGTCCTGTCTTTATCTGTGATGGTCCAGACACCTGTCCAGGGTGTCCCCCTCCTCTCACCTATTTCATCTCCCAGGCCCTTGGCCACGCCCCCAAGCCCTAACCCTGAAAGTAGACACACGCAGCCAGTGGTGATTAAACACTTTATCTGCCAAATCTTAGACTTTAGCTTAGGCTTAGCTTTTTTCTCTCTCTGTAGCTCTTGCTGAAGGTGAACACTTTTTTCCTCTGCTCCCTTGCTGCCCTGCCTCCTGTTTTTGTTCTGTCTTTTCCTCTCTTTTTTTGAAGCCTTTCTTGCTCATCCCCAAATCTACAAATGGATCTGGTCAGCTGCTCTCTCAGCGCAATTGATCAAATTTTCTTGAGGAGAAACCTGGACAGAGGACACACCCAGAGGGAAACATCCTGGGTTTATTCATGACAAACAGGATCTCTGTTTGGAGTTGGCGGATACCTGGCATGTCGATAAATTAGTGACGGATTGGGCCGACTAGCGAACACTCAGACTGACATGCTGTGGATCAGAGACGCAAGTTGGATGCGATTCTTGCTGAGACTCGTAGCCGAGCTGCAGACTCTAAAACTCTCTAGCAGGAAGGAATCCATCCTGGAGAAGTTGCTTGTTTCGGTTCAGTTGGACGGCCACACTGATTTGGATGATTGGAATGAGCCGATGGATCGGTGAGACTTTAGGCAGATTGAAATGTAACATCTACCCGACCTAAAGCTTTCTGTATCTGAACTGTGTTCGCCTCGGCTGGCTGGATATCTCAGATCTCCAGGAAGATAAGTGAACATGACGCTCCTGCTCTCCTCGCTCCCTTCTGAAATCGTCCATGTCACTGTGGAGCAGAGCGCTCCCAAGGACTTGCTCCGAGATAATACCATCATATCAGACTGTTGCCTGGGAGAGCGAGCTGCACGGTTTCATGGTCATGCAACAGTAAATGGTTGCACTCCGTGATGTCACCTTTCACTCATGTCTGTTTTATCTCAATGTTGCTACATGTGCTTACTTCCTGATGCATGTCTCTTTGCTCTGTCTTGTTCAGACGTGCTCAATATGTCAATAATAATTGATCGATCGATCATGGAAGGTTTTGAGTTGATCTCAGCAGCAGGTGACAAACTGAACGTGACCAGGAAGCTGAAACCAGCATGTCTTCTGATCACTAAGATCCTTTATTGAAGAAAAAAAATCAACAAAATGTGTTCAAATTAATGACCCAACAAATGTAATAATTTCAGTAATTTTCTTTCAAGGTGCTGCACAATTCTGTGTATTTTAGTTTCATTACCTAAATAAAAAAGGGACTCAAAGACCAACTGACCATCAGAGCAGGAGTTTCAATCAGCAACCACTGCTGTGTTCAAGAGAGCACTTACTAATAATCACTAAATAAATATCAAGCCTGGAAACCTGATATCCTAATGGACTGAATGTTTTTAACTAAGGCAACTGGTGTGCTAAACAACAAAGAGAGTCAAAAGGTCCTCAGGGTTTGATCACCTGTTCAGGTTGACCTGTTGACCTGTTCAGGTTGACCTGTTGACCTGTTCAGGTTGACCTGTTGACCTGTTCAGGTTGACCTGTTGACCTGTTCAGGTTGACCTGTTGACCTGTTCAGGTTGACCTGTTGACCTGTTCAGGTTGACCTGTTGACCTGTGGCGCATTCAGCAGCAGGAGTTTCTGAACCATCAATAAACAGCAAACTTGAACTAATGACCTCGTTTCTGTGTGAGTATAAGTCATTCACAACAAAAATATGACATATTTCATTAAGTAACAAACAAATGGCTTTTCCCAGAATAATTATGTGAAATTAAATGAGTTGTTCAATATTTTTAAAACTAGCTTGCTGCTCAGTGGCGTCTCGCGTTGAGCTCAGAGTCTGAGGATTTTCCTCCATCAAACATGATATTCATTTTCGCCTCTTGTTTAGTGGAAATGTTGATGTTGATGAGACTTTCTCCAAAATGATAACCTTTATAGCTCCACTGTTGAAAATGAGGAGCAACTCACTTCCCTGGATCCTATTGGAGCAAAAACATCTGAACTTCACATGAAGCGCTTTAACCTGACGGAGCTCTGGGGTTCCTCCTAACAGTCTGAAGTCTCTCATTTTGAGGTCAAAGTTCAGATCTACCATGCCTGACTGGCACCTGCTGACTGAGGAACCAGTAACCTGCTCCCAGTGTCAGAATCTCACTGAGGAAGAAACTGCATTAGGTTTTCTATCACTTTATCATATAAATGACTTAAATGATTCCATAATTTATAGTTTCAAAATATGAAGAAAAAAATTCCTTTATTTTTTGATATTTTACTGTAAAGACAATAAACTTTATTCTGGTAGTTTGTTGCCCTTGCAGTCATGACATTGGCTTAGCTTACCTTTTCCAGACATCTCTAAAAAGCTTCGGCCTGCAGTGAATGAAGCACTCTAAGGTGAAAACAGAAATATACGTTAATATGCGGAGGACCTTCAGCATGTCAACGTGGACACATGAGCTCACCTGGTGGTGTGTAATGAGGCAGCAGACTGACCCCAGGCCAGCTGTCCTCTGGGGACGCCCAGAACCTGCAGAAGACCACCAACACACGGCCGCAACAAAACCAAAGCCTTTAAGGTGGCGCTTAAAGTGGATCTGATCAGAACTGGATTCAGACCCGATCGGAACTCGTTGAACTGACCGTCCAGATGTTCTGCAGCTGCTCCAGCTCATCAGAACCTCCTGCGAACGCTGGCGCTCCCTGCAGCATCTCTATGAAGATGCAGCCTGCCCCCCTGATTCATGCAAAGAAACCTTTAGTGATCGATGAGGCGGCGGTGGCGGGGCGGGGCGGTGGCGGGGCGACGGCGGGGGCTGGCGGGGCGGCGGCAGGGCGGCGGGGGGGCGGGGTGATTGCGGCGGCGGAGCAGCGGCGGAACGGTGCTCACCACATGTCCAGGGCCGTAGAATAGTGGACGGATCCCATCAGGACATCGGGGGGCCGATAGCACAGCGTCACCACCTCTGAGGAGAAGTTCTGGGCAGGAATGGACTTGGACCGGGCCAGCCCTGCATCATGGAGTCCCTCAGGGTTAAAAGCCCAGCAGAGGCCTGTGCTTTTTCTAAAAGTGAAAAAACTAAGTATTCTGTGCTACAGTATAAGAAATGAAACGTTGAATTTACTTAACCAAGTTATGTCAATGGGTTCCACTAAACCTGTTTAAGGTTTTATATTTATTTTCAACAAAATCGTTCAAGTAAAAACAAACTCAGCTCAGTAAATTGAGTTTAGGGTTAAGTTTGTTTAACTTAATGCTGAAGATAAATTTCAGATGTCAGTTTGTTCAACATTAAGTTATAATGAAGGTTTATTGGAACCAGTTGACATAACTGAGTCAATTATGTGAAACACTGAAATGACTTCTGTTTTTAATTAGACAAATCTAACTCAGTAAAATATACTTTAGACATCGACATTTAAGACCAGTGAGGTCAAACTGGGTCAAGCAGAAACAATTTCATCACTTTCCTTCAGTGAAACATTTATCATAAAAATAATCATCCGTTTTGCTCCTGGTGTCGTTTTGTGAATTTAAATATTATAGCTTAAACTATTCAATAAGAGCTTCGTTCATGATGAACTGACTGCATAGATCAAGATTTTGACTTCAACGTCTTATTACTAATTTTAGAGCATATTTATTTTCGAACAATCAGTCGAACAAATATTCAAAACTTTCCCTTCAGGTCTGAGTAACATTAACCCTTTACATTCATCAGTGCTTTTAAATGACATCAAGCATTTCTGTCCAAAACTTCACTCCAAGAAATGAAACTTGATGATGCTTGTTTTATGTTCAGATTAATATATAACATTCACTTTTATGCTGAACATAAGCACGTTTCATTGCTGCCACATGACAACATGTGTTAAAACACACCGAAGTCGGCCAGCTTGAGCTCTCCCAGGTAGCTGATGAGCAGGTTGTGGGGCTTCAGGTCTCGGTGCAGGATCCTGCGACTGTGGATGTAGCTGAGGGCTCGCAGCAGCTGGAACATGAAGATCTGTATGGAAGAACAGCATCAGTGCAACATGCAGTTCCTGCAGCGCCCCCTGCTGTGTGTGCACATACCCGCACGTTGTGCGAATGAAGTCCACCGGGGTGCTGCGTCATATACTGGGCCAGATCTGTCTGCTGCAGCAGCAACACAATGATCAGAAAGCTTCAGTCTACCACTCTGGGCGGCACTGCCCCCTGCAGGAAGACAACAGCTACTACACTAACACCAGACAAATACAAGTCAGCGAATCAGAGCTGCTGAGATCCAGAAACATGTCAAACATCTGCTGCCAGCTCTCAACATTTCGCTCAAATCAACAAGGCCTGATTGAGATTGTATCTGCAGCGCCCCTCTGGTCAGACTGGGAACTGCTGCTGAAGGGAGAAGGCCTTCCTCACCACATATTCAAAGACGAAGGTGAGCGTCTCTCTGGTGTGGATGATGTCATGCAGGAGGACGATGTTGGCGTGTTTTCAGATGCTTTAAGAGAGAAGCTGTGCACACGCACACACACACAGGTGAGTGCAAACACAAATGGACTCAGGTGGGTGGTGGACAGATCTCATTGGTCACCTTCTCTGATGGCGGTGAACGGGATCCCCTCGTCTGTCTTCATACGGATCACCTTCAGCGCCACCAGCTGGCCGTTGATCCTAAACAGAAGAAACGAGTTGCAACGAGAACGCGGTGATTTTCTGAAACTGTCGTCTCAGGTGCATGTCTGCTGGTGTGAGGACAATCTGAAATAACATCCGTGATGTCACCAAACATGGACCCTCTGACCTGCTTATGCCCTTGTAGACGGAGGCGAACTCCTTCTCCCAGCTTCTCCAGACTCAGGTACGACCGGGCCGCTCCGAACTCCAGACCCGCTTTCTGAGCACAGTGCAAACGTCAAGCTTCAGTTTCTGAAGAACGTGATGCGGTCCTTACATCACACACGTCATGACATCATCAGCTGACCCAGGTGAAGACTTCCTGCGCAGTCGCTGCTCTTAGCGGGTCACTGTTGCTTCGTCCTCTTGGAGTCCTGAGCCGTCGGACCTGCAGCGTGTGGAACCAGTAAGGCTGAGGTCCAGACGGGTCGGGAGCTTCGGGTCCCACCTGAACACAGACAGAGTTTTCAGGCAGAAAAAAGAGCGAGATGCCAAGATGTCTCCTTCCAGCTGGACGGGTCCAACACAGCTTAGGACAAACCAGGCTCACAAGAAGAGGAAATAAAGCGTATATAGCCCATTGATAAGAACCTTCCTCCTTAAAAGCCACCTTAAAACAATGGATCCACCTTAAAACAATGGTTCCACGTTAAAACAATGGATCCACCTTAAAACAATGGATCCACCTTAAAACAATGGTTCCACGTTAAAACAATGGATCCACCTTAAAACAATGGATCCACCTTAAAACAATGGTTCCACGTTAAAACAATGGATCCACCTTAAAACAATGGTTCCACCTTAAAACAATGGTTCCACGTTTAAACAATGGATCCACCTTAAAAATGGATCCACCTTAAAACAATGGTTCCACGTTAAAACAATGGTTCCACGTTAAAACAATGGATCCACCTTAAAACAATGGATCCACCTTAAAACAATGGTTCCACGTTAAAACAATGGATCCACCTTAAAACAATGGATCCACCTTAAAACAATGGTTCCACGTTAAAACAATGGTTCCACGTTAAAACAATGGATCCACCTTAAAACAATGGATCCACCTTAAAACAATGGTTCCACGTTAAAACAATGGTTCCACCTTAAAACAATGGTTCCACGTTAAAACAATGGTTCCACGTTAAAACAATGGATCCACCTTAAAACAATGGATCCACCTTAAAACAATGGTTCCACCTTAAAACAATGGATCCACCTTAAAACAATGGATCCACCTTAAAACAATGGATCCACCTTAAAACAATGGTTCCACGTTAAAACAATGGATCCACCTTAAAACAATGGTTCCACCTTAAAACAATGGATCCACCTTAAAACAATGGTTCCACCTTAAAACAATGGATCCACCTTAAAACAATGGTTCCACGTTAAAACAATGGTTCCACCTTAAAACAATGGTTCCACGTTAAAACAATGGTTCCACGTTAAAACAATGGATCCACCTTAAAACAATGGATCCACCTTAAAACAATGGTTCCACGTTAAACAATGGATCCACCTTAAAAAATGGTTCCACGTTAAAACAATGGTTCCACGTTAAAACAATGGTTCCACCTTAAAACAATGGTTCCACCTTAAAACAATGGTTCCACCTTAAAACAATGGTTCCACGTTAAAACAATGGATCCACCTTAACATCACCTGTTCATAATGGTGTTAAGTGACACCAAAGTTTCTGAGGCCCAACAGAACCAGAACCTTCAGGGTGAGGAAGTTAGCATTTCATGTGAAGGATGTGGAGGATCTGGACCGGTACCACAGAAGGCGGGATGGAGGTCCAGTTCCTGCAGCTCCTGGGACTGTCCTCCTCCTCCTCTGGTCCTCCATCTTCCTCCTTCTCTTCCTCCTCCTCGCACCAGCAGCAGCTCCTCAGCCAGCCGCCGGCCTCCGTCACGCAGCGGGAAAACTCCTCCATCTTCGCTCCGCTCGACTCATCAGCTGCTTCTTCTAACTCATGAGTCACAAGGATGAGGAGAAGCAAACTCGTCCCATGACCCCCCCTCTCAGGTCCCATGACCCCCCCCTGCCCCCCTCCATCTTGGTCTGGGAACAACAGTCTCCATTCAGTCTGATACGCAGAGATCTGCTGCCCCTGCTGGCTGCTCTGGTCCTAGCAGAGCTCAGCATGACTTCCTAACTCAGGGTCTTAAACTCCGGTCCCGGGGGGCGCAGGATCCGGTCAGGGGGACGTCCCGGGGGGCCCCGGGACCGGAGTTCCTTCAGAGGGGGCAGCAGATCCTTCAGACCGGATCTGCTGCCCCCGGGACCGGAGTTTGAGACCCCTGAGTTAGGAAGTCATGCTGAGCTCTGCTAGGACCAGAGCAGCCAGCAGGGGGCAGGAGATCCTTCAGATGAGCTTCTGGTACAAATCGCTGGACTGAAACGGCTTCATGACCTCCTGGTGTGGGCTCGGTTCTCCAGAACCGTAATGATCTCATTATTCTGTTCAGGTTCTGCAGAGCCTCAGCTAAAGGCTGCAGGACACCGGACCTCCAGGACCGGTTCCTCGGTGAGACCACAGTTCTGACTAAGCACTTTATCAGAACCAGATCCATTCCAGACCGGGTTCTTTACTGTGGACCCGGCTGGTCAGATATGCAGAGATCAATAAATCTGATGATCATTCTGGACCGAACCGGACCAGTTGAAACTAAGTGAAGCATTGGTTCTGGTTCTGAAATGGTCTGTGGCTTTTCTGCAGACATGAATAACATCGGCACATCAGTTTATTTATCAGAACTCTTTATTGGGTCGGAACCGGGCCGATCTCAGGTTCACTCCGCTTTGCTCCTCCTCACGGCTCCAGGCAGCCGGTCCTGCAGCCTGAGGCGGAGACAGCGTCAGGTATCCCCATGGCAACGGTATCCCCATGGCAACGGTAACCAGGCGACGGAGAGCGGACTCACCTCAGCAGAACCTTGTCCAGTTTGGACCGAAGCAGAACCAGCTGCTGATCGATCCGAGTCTGAAATCACAGAGAACGTAGAACCGGGTTAGGGTGGAGGAGGAAGAGGAAGAAGAGGAGGAAGAGGAGGAAGAGGAAGAAGAGGAGGAAGAGGAGGAAGAGGAAGAAGAGGAGGAAGAGGAAGAAGAGGAGGAAGAGGAAGAAGAGGAGGAAGAGGAGGAAGAGGAAGAAGAGGAGGAAGAGGAAGAAGAGGAAGAAGAGGAGGAAGAGGAAGAGGAGGAAGAGAAGAAGAGGAGGAAGAGGAAGAAGAGGAGGAAGAGGAGGAAGAGGAAGAAGAGGAAGAAGAGGAGGAAGAGGAAGAAGAGGAAGAAGAGGAGGAAGAGGAAGAAGAGGAGGAAGAGGAAGAAGAGGAGGAAGAGGAAGAGGAGGAAGAGGAAGAAGAGGAAGAAGAGGAAGAAGAGGAGGAAGAGGAAGAAGAGGAGGAAGAGGAGGAAGAGGAAGAAAGAGAAGAGGAAGAAGAGGAGGAAGAGGAAGAAGAGGAGGAAGAGGAAGAAGAGGAGGAAGAGGAAGAAGAGGAGGAAGAGGAGGAAGAGGAAGAAGAGGAAGAAGAGGAAGAAGAGGAGGAAGAGGAAGAAAGAGGAGGAAGAGGAGGAAGAGGAAGAAGAGGAAGAAGAGGAGGAAGAGGAAGAAGAGGAAGAAGAGGAGGAAGAGGAAGAAGAGGAAGAGAGGAAGAGGAAGAAGAGAAGAAGAGGAGGAAGAGGAAGAAGAGGAGGAAGAGGAAGAAGAGGAGGAAGAGGAGAAGAGGAAGAAGAGGAAGAAGAGGAGGAAGAGGAAGAAGAGGAAGAAGAGAAAGAAGAGGAGGAAGAGGAAGAAGAGGAGGAAGAGGAAGAAGAGGAGGAAGAGGAGGAAGAGGAAGAAGAGGAGGAAGAGGAAGAAGAGGAAGAAGAGGAGAAGAGGAGGAAGAGGAAGAAGAGGAAGAAGAGGAGGAAGAGGAAGAAGAGGAGGAAGAGGAAGAAGAGGAAGAAGAGGAGGAAGGAAGAAGAGGAGGAAGAGAAGAAGAGGAGGAAGAGGAGGAAGAGGAAGAAGAGGAGGAAGAGGAAGAAGAGGAAGAAGAGGAGGAAGAGGAAGAAGAGGAGGAAAAGGAAGAAGAGGAGGAAGAGGAAGAAGAGGAGGAAGAGGAGGAAGAGGAAGAAGAGGAAGAAAGGAAGAAGAGGAGGAAGAGGAAGAAGAGGAGGAAGAGGAGGAAGAGGAAGAAGAGGAAGAAGAGGAAGAAGAGGAGGAAGAGGAAGAAGAGGAGGAAGAGGAGGAAGAGGAAGAAGAGGAAGAAGAGGAGGAAGAGGAAGAAGAGGAGGAAGAGGAAGAAGAGGAGGAAGAGGAGGAAGAGGAAGAAGAGGAAGAAGAGGAGGAAGAGGAGAAGAGGAGGAAGAGGAAGAAGAGGAAGAAGAGGAAGAAGAGGAGGAAGAGGAGGAAGAGGAAGAAGAGGAAGAAGAGGAGGAAGAGGAAGAAGAGGAGGAAGAGGAAGAAGAGGAGGAAGAGGAGGAAGAGGAAGAAGAGGAGGAAGAGGAAGAAGAGGAGGAAGAGGAAGAAGAGGAAGAAGAGAGGAAGGGAAGAAGAGGAAGAAGAGGAAGAAGAGGAGGAAGAGGAGGAAGAGGAAGAAGAGGAAGAAGAGGAGGAAGAGGAAGAAGAGGAGGAAGAGGAAGAAGAGGAGGAAGAGGAGGAAGAGGAAGAAGAGGAGGAAGAGGAAGAAGAGGAGAAGAGGAGGAAGAGGAAGAAGAGGAGGAAGAGGAAGAAGAGGAAGAAGAGGAGGAAGAGGAGGAAGAGGAAGAAGAGGAAGAAGAGGAGGAAGAGGAGGAAGAGGAAGAAGAGGAGGAAGAGGAGAAGAGGAAGAAGAGGAAGAAGAGGAGGAAGAGGAAGAAGAGGAAGAAGAGGAAGAAGAGGAGGAAGAGGAGGAAGAGGAGAAGAGGAAGAAGAGGAAGAAGAGGAGGAAGAGAAGAAGAGGAGGAAGAGGAAGAAGAGGAGGAAGAGGAAGAAGAGGAAGAAGAGGAGGAAGAGGAAGAAGAGAAGGAAGAGGAAGAAGAGGAGGAAGAGGAGGAAGAGGAAGAAGAGGAAGAAGAGGAGGAAGAGGAAGAAGAGGAGGAAGAGGAGGAAGAGGAAGAAGAGGAAGAAGAGGAGAAGAGGAAGAAGAGGAAGAAGAGGAGGAAGAGGAAGAAGAGGAGGAAGAGGAGGAAGAGGAAGAAGAGGAAGAGAAGAGGAAGAAGAGGAGAAGAGGAAGAAGAGGAGGAAGAGGAAGAAGAGGAGGAAGAGGAAGAAAGAAGGAAGAGGAAGAAGAGGAGGAAGAGGAGGAAGAGGAAGAAGAGGAGGAAGAGGAGGAAGAGGAAGAAGAGGAAGAAGAGGAGGAAGAGGAAGAAGAGAAGAAGAGGAGGAAGAGGAGGAAGAGGAAGAAGAGGAGGAAGAGGAGGAAGAGGAAGAAGAGGAAGAAGAGGAAAAGAGGAAGAAGAGGAGGAAGAGGAAGAAGAGGAGGAAGAGGAGGAAGAGGAAGAAGAGGAGGAAGAGGAAGAAGAGAAGAAGAGGAAGAAGAGGAGAAGAGGAGGAAGAGGAAGAAGAGGAGGAAGAGGAAGAAGAGGAGGAAGAGGAAGAGAGGAGGAAGAGGAAGAAGAGAGGAAGAAGAATAGGAGGAAGAGGAAGAAGAGGAGGAAGAGGAAGAAGAGGACGAAGAGGAAGAATAGGAGGAAGAGGAAGAAGAGAAGGAAGAGGAAGAAGAGGAGGAAGAGGAAGAAGAGGAGGAAGAGGAAGAAGAGGAAGAAGAGGAAGAAGAGGAGGAAGAGGAAGAAGAGGAGGAAGAGGAGGAAGAGGAAGAAGAGGAAGAAGAGGAGGAAGAGGAAGAAGAGGAGGAAAAGGAAGATAGGAGGAAGAGGAAGAAGAGGAAGAGGAAGAAGAGGAGGAAGAGGAAGAAGAGGAGGAAGAGGAAGAGAGGAGGAAGAGAAGAAGAGGAGGAAGAGGAAGAAAGAAGAAGAGGAAGAGAGGAGAAGAGGAAGAAGAGGAGGAAGAGGAAGAAGAGGAGGAAGAGGAAGAAGAGGAGGAAGAGGAAGAAGAGGAGGAAAAGGAAGAATAGGAGGAAGAGGAAGAAGAGGAGGAAGAGGAAGAAGAGGAAGAAGAGGAGGAAGAGGAAGAAGAGAAGAAGAGGAAGAAGAGAGGAAGAGGAGGAAGAGGAAGAAGAGGAGGAAGAGGAAGAAGAGGAGGAAGAGGAAGAAGAGAAGGAAGAGGAAGAAGAGGAAGGAAGAGGAAGAAGAGGAGGAAGAGGAAGAAGAGGAGGAAGAGGAAGAAGAGGAGGAAGAGGAAGAAGAGGAGGAAGAGGAAGAAGAGGAGGAAGAGGAAGAAGAGGAGGAAGAGGAGGAAGAGGAAGAAGAGGAAGAAGAGGAGGAAGAGGAAGAAGAGAAGGAAGAGGAAGAAGAGAGGAAGAGGAGGAAGAGGAAGAAGAGGAGGAAGAGGAAGAAGAGGAGGAAGAGGAAGAAGAGGAGGAAGAGGAAGAAGAGGAGGAAGAGGAAGAAGGAGGAAGAGAAGAAGAGGAGGAAGAGGAAGAAGAGGAGGAAGAGGAAGAAGAGGAAGAGGAAGAAGAGGAGGAAGAGGAAGAAGAGGAGGAAGAGGAAGAAGAGGAGGAAGAGGAAGAAGAGGAGAAGAGGAAGAAGAGGAGGAAGAGGAAGAAGAGGAGGAAAAAGGAAGAATAGAGGAAGAGGAAGAGAGAGGAAGAGGAAGAAGAGGAGGAAGAGGAAGAAGAGGACGAAGAGGAAGAAGAGGAGGAAGAGGAAGAAGAGGAGGAAGAGGAAGAAGAGGACGAAGAGGAAGAAGAGGAGGAAGAGGAAGAAGAGGAAGAAGAGGAGGAAGAGGAGAAGAGGAAGAGGAAGAAGAAGAGGAAGAGGAAGAAGAGGAGGAAGAGGAAGAATAGGAGGAAGAGGAGGAAGAGGAAGAAGAGGAGGAAGAGGAGGAAGAGGAAGAAGAGGAAGAGGAGAAGAGGAAGAAGAGGAAGAAGAGGAGGAAGAGGAAGAAGAGGAGGAGGAGGAAGAGGAAGAAGAGGAAGAGGAGGAAGAGGAAGTACCTTCTTCTTCTGGTACATCAGCGGCGCGGTGAAGAAAACAACATCAGCTGCAAACAACAATAAGCAGAACTGAGGAACGACCATATTAGAAGAACAAGGTGGAGCCAGTGGGTGGAGCCAGTGGGTGGAGCCGCGATTCAGCGCCTCTAGTGGTGACTGTGAGTATTACAGTAGGAGTTTGATCAGCAGATGGACCAGAACCAGAACCAGAACCACTCACCCAGGATCAGAACAGTGACGCCGTTGAACAACGCGCCGACGTACGTCATCAGCCACATGATGGCCGCCATCTGCAACAGAACCAGAACCCATCTGGGACCGGGTCACTGAACCGGATCCTGCCCTCTGACCGGATCCTGCCCTCTGACCTTTAGCGAGTCCACCAGGTCCTCCACCAGCAGCAGCCTCCTGGTCTGGACGCTCAGCCAGTTCAGGCGGTTCCGGCACCGCTCAGCCAGCTGCCGGGCCGACTCCGCGGAAACAGAGATGTCCCGGTCCAGCTGAGACCTGGCAGAGGACGGGGCACGGGGTTAAAGGTCAGGGAGCCCGGAGGCCAGGCGGCTCCGTCGCCTACCTGAAGGGGTGACCTTCGTGGGACTTCTGGACCGCCTGGATCAGGGATTTATAAACCCTGTTGGCAGGAAGCAGTCGTCATGACATCATGGTGATGTGATGGGGTTAGGGTTAGGGGTTAAAGGTTAGGGTTCCCGTCAGCTGGACTCCACCCACCTGAAGGTGATGGTGACGCAGAGACAGGCCAGCAACAGGTAGGACACCGCGCTGATGACCGACAGCGTCGCCATGCCAACAAGGACAATCAGAGACGAGAGGAACGCCGCCGAGGACTTCCTGGGTTCCCTCCAATAGGCGAGCTGCAAGGCTGGAGAGAACCTGGTTCTGATCAGATCCGGTCCGGTTCTGGTCCAGCACAACAGTTTCATCTCCAAACACATAATCCAGAATATGACGTCTGAACAAGTCCAGAACCCGAATACGATCTCATCCTGACTGCCGTCCCGTTGGACTCGCTTATGAAAACTGGTTCTGAACAAGTCCAGAACCAACAGAACCTGCAAATCAGACCCAGGTTGATGGACCGGTTCTGACCCATCTCCTCTCTGGGGACTCCACATGACAAACCGCAGAACCAAGACAGAAATGTTGTACAACCGACCTGCAGACCTACCAGAACCTCCAGGACCCGGTGGGTCGGGAACAACCAGCCTCTGTTCTCAGCGCTGATCCGATCAGGTGACCGACGCCACACAGCAGATTAGCAGGTCCCAGGTCCAGTTGGAGGTTCTGTTAGGTCTCTAACAGCAGCTCGGTTCTGTTGCAGGCTGAGGTTCTGCAGTTCTACCCTGGATTTGTCTCAGTTTAAGGTTCTGTACTGGTTTAACTGGGCATTCAGAGTGGATTAGTGACAGCCAATCAGCTTACTGGGGACAGCTAGTTTCCAGGGCAACCACACAGCAATAGGTGTTCAGGTGCGTCTTACCTGCCTGAAAGAGATCCATGGGTGATGAAGAGTCCTCCATCTTCTTCTTCTGGAGCTTCACAGACTCCAACAAGACTTTAACAGCTCAGGGGCGGGGCTTCAGTCCCATGTCTCATATGATTGGTGGCTGAGGGGGCGGGGCTTCAGTCCCATGTCTCAGTATGATTGGTGGCTGAGGGGGGCGGGGCTTCAGTCCCATTACTCAGTATGATTGGTGGCTGAGGGGCGGGGCTTCAGTCTCATTACTCAGTATGATTGGTGGCTGAGGGGGCGGGGCTTCAGTCCCATTACTCAGTATGATTGGTGGCTGAGGGGGCGGGGCTTCAGTCCCATTACTCAGTATGATTGGTGGCTGAGGGGGCGGGGCTTCAGTCCCATTACTCAGTATGATTGGTGGCTGAGGGGGCGGGGCTTCAGTCCATGTCTCAGTATGATTGGTGGCTGAGGGGGCGGGGCTTCAGTCCCATGTCTCAGTATGATTGGTGGCTGAGGGGGCGGGGTTCAGTCCCATTACTCAGTATGATTGGTGGCTGAGGGGGCGGGGCTTCAGTCCCATGTCTGTCTGATTGTGGCTGAGGGGGCGGGGCTTCAGTCTGATTGGTGGACTGAACACTCTCACACGTTTGAATGACAAACCTTTATTAACAGATCATTGCAGGAAGTAAACGGCTGAGGAACCAAAGCAGGCTGATCAGAAACCAATAGTCACTAATTAATAACCAATAATCACAGAGCTGCTACACAACAGAGTGAGTTCGTACAAAACATGAGAGCAAACAGGAAGTCAGTTGTCAGCAGGAGTCCTGGAGGCCGAGCGACTGGAGCGAGAGAGAGACAGAGAGAGAGAGAGACCGTTAGAGCCGTTATAGACTTATTGATTATAACTTCTGGATCCAGTCCTCTGCTTCAACCCAAGCTATTTAAGGAAGCGTTCCCACTGACTCCGCCTCTTTGTTAGACCAGAAGACAGGTTCCAGGTGCTTCTGACCTTTGACCCCTTGCTGTCTGACAAAGGACTGAACACCAAGCTATGCTAAGGGCTAACGCAGCAGCAGCTCCATGACCTCCATGACCTCAGATATGAATATGCAGACGCCTCCTACGGCGATCGCAGGTCCAGAAATTCACGTCCTGCTGGATTTGTTTCAATCGCGCCGTTTTTTTACAAACTGGATCCATTGGGATTACCTTTCACAGGTAAGAATGAAATCATATAATTTTATGAGTCGGATGTCTCGACTCTGCAGCCAGAAATTTGCTTCTGAACAACCAAGAGATATTTTCTTATGAAACTAAATTGTGACCCACTCTGGTTCTAACTTTTTCATTCTGTGTTTTGCAGCTTCATATTGGGATTAATCAGCTTTTCTAGCACACTGAGTGCCAGAACCTCCAGGACCCGGTTGGTCGGGAACAACCGGTCTCTGTTCCGGTGGTTCTGTTGGATCCGAAAGGAAGTCACTGGACTCCTCCCAGTGTGACCAGCAGACTGATCCCAGTCTGGGTCCAGTCTCCCCAGTTTATTGTATTTTATTGTTTTCTTTCATTTTTGTGTATTTTTAAGTCAAATGTAAAGTGCTTGGTATTAAGATAGTTTATGTCATGAAATAAAATGATTTAGTTTATCATTTCCTTCACACACATTGTACTGTATTAAAAGAAATAAAAATCTATAGCTAATGTTTGACAATGGCTGATTTATTCAAGTTTATTGTCTATACAATATCAGACCTGCTTTTTTCTTCATATCTTGAAATGGCAAATGCACACTGACTTATGAAATCATGTAAACATGTTTATGAATGCATCCCTGTTATGATACGTGTTCATCAATGCCAATTTAAAAAGGATTCATCAAAATTACATTTTTCAATTAAAAACATTGACATATTTGTTCAGAAAGACCAAAACAATGAAATATTCAGATCAAAAGGTTAGAAATCTTGTCTTTAGTGACTGATTCCCAGATACATTAGAGAGAATGAATGAATGAATGAATGAAAAATAGGAGGAGCTGGTGAAAACGCCCCATCCAATAGGCATCTAGATATTCATGTCTATGGACAGCACCACCCTCTATGACCTCTATCCTCTATGACCCCTCTATGACCTCTATGACCCCCTCTATGACTATGACCCCCTCTATGACCTCTATGACCTCTATGACCCCCTCTATGACCTCTATGACCTCTATGACCTCTATAACCTCTATGACCCCCTCTATGACCTCTATGACCTCTATGACCCCCTCTATGACCTCTATGACCCCCTCTATGACCTCTATGACCTCTATGACCCCCTCTATGACCTCTATGACCTCTATGACCTCTATGACCTCTATGACCCCCTCTATGACCTCTATGACCCCCTCTATGACCTCTATGACCCCCTCTATGACCTCTATGACCCCCTCTATGACCTCTATGACCTCTATGACCTCTATGACCCCCTCTATGACCTCTATGACCCCCTCTATGACCTCTATGACCCCCTCTATGACCTCTATGACCTCTATGACCCCCTCTATGACCTCTATGACCTCTATGACCCCCTCTATGACCTCTATGACCCCTCTATGACCTCTATGACCTCTATGACCCCCTCTATGACCTCTATGACCCCCTCTATGACCTCTATGACCCCCTCTATGACCTCTATGACCTCTATGACCCCCTCTATGACCTCTATGACCCCCTCTATGACCTCTATGACCTCTATGACTCCCTTCTGTTCTCACCTTCTGGCTCGAGATCCGGAATGAGACCGGCCCATGGATCCGGACCTGCAGAGACAGAACCGTCGGTCAAGGTGAACTCTGAACTGAGCATGCTCAGAACAGCCACACCCACCTGCTGCGGCACTTTGACATCGACCGGGACCGCCCAGGAGAACCGGACCGCAGCCTTCTGGGTGAACCGGACCTGGACCTTCTGGGTGAGCTGGACCTGGATTGCCGAGGAGAGGACCCGGATCTGATGACATCACAGGGTTAGAGCTCGGCACCGTGGTTCTGGACCGGCGGGTCGACAGAACTCACCTTCTCCCTCGACTCCGGCTGCGACTCCGGCTCCGGGAATACCGCCTCCCTCGGGACCGGGACCGGGACCGGGACCGGGACCTGGACCTGGACTGGACCTGAAGCGGATCGCATCATGAGACGAGAGCGGACGGGTGGCGTGGCCTCAGGCCGGCGCCGTACCTGCTGCGGTGGCCACGGCGGCCGTAGCGGTGGCAGTCGTAGGCGTAGTGGCCTTTCTGTCCGCACTCGTAGCACTTGTCGTCGGGGTCAAACGGTCGGCGTGGCGGCGGCCTCTCGTAGCGGGAACGCCGCGGCATCCCGTTGGACGGCTCCACCCGGACCCGGCTGCCGCAGATCACCCTGAAACACGCCGACAGCCGGTCAGTCCGCCGCCGCGCCCGGCTCACCTGTGGTCCTGCACGGTACCCACTTCCCGTCCAGCCCTCGGACGGCGTCCTCGGCGTCCCTGGAGTCCTCGAATTCCACGAAGGCGAAGCCCGGCGGGTTCCTGGCGATCCAGACAGTTCTGAGAGGCCCGTAGTACCCGAAGGCCCGCTCCAGCTCGGCCTTCCCGGCGCCGGTCCCCAGGTTCCCCACGTAAACCTTGGACTCTGCAGACAAGAGGCAGCGTCAGGGGGCGGAGCCAGCAGCTCCAACAGCCAATCAGAGCACAGGAACATCCTGCTGTGGACAGAGGCGGAGCCAGACACATCAGAACCGCCAACGGAACCGCCACCAGAACGTGGTTCTTTAGGAGGTGGTTCTGTTGGAACCGTCAATAGAACCAATAATAGAACCCACTAACAGAACCACCAGCATCATCAGAACCTCAACAAAATCAACAGAACCACCAATAGAACCGTCAACAGAACCGCCAACAGAACCATCAACAGAACCACCAACAAAACCACCAACAGAACCACCAATGGAACCATCAACAGAACCGCCAACAGAACCACCAACAGAACCGCCAACAGAACCACCAACAGAACCACCAACAGAACCGCCAACAGAACTGTCAACAGAACCACAGTGTGTAATATGAAATAACAATCTGCACCAAGTTAATCAGTCTGTATTAAAATCAGTACAAGTAATATGACGGTAACTTCCGGTGGGCGGGGTTAGCTCTTGTCAACTTGTTGCTGTGATTTCCGGTGCGCCACAAGGGGGCAGCATCCTAAACGTGTTTGCTACTCACTGAACCAGACTCCGGTGTATTTCCCGCTAATTTACCAACTTCTGCCAGTTAATCAAACTCATTGACCTTTGACTGCGCTCACATGAAACAAACACCGCGGACACACCTGAGGACACGTGCAGCAGGTACAACAGTGACGTCACAGACTCATGTTAGCAGTTAGCTCTACTTATAGCTCACTAGCTCCGAAAACTCTCCGAAACTATTCAGTGAGCGTACCGGACGGTTCTACGGACCGGTACCGATCAAGAAGAAGGTCACAGCGGGTTACCTCCTCCGTAGCGCCCGAAGCGGGACATTCTGACTCCGGACGGTTCTGGTCGGTCCGCGATAAGGTTAGCTCTGTAGCTAGCTGGTCACTGATCCAGCGCCGGAAACAAAGCAGGCCTTTTCCGGGTTGGATTTCAGTGTAAAGTTTGGTTGGGATGAGCTTGTAATTTGAACGGTTTGTTGTTCAGTTCCAGTAATGTTTGTTATGGCTCTGCTTATTACAATGTATGTTCACTTTAAATAATTTCCTTAATTCTGATTTCACCATCAGCCGTCTGACTGGACAAACATCTCTTATCCCCTCAGCTTCACACAGCAAAGTTTTTTAATCTACTAAGTATTCAGGGCATCATCTCAGTAAACTGAAGGATCTGACTCCCTTTGTGCTCCTGGGACCTGCAGAACCAGTAGAGCCTACTGTCTGGTTACCACAGGGTTCTGGTAGGAACAACTGGACCAGTCAAATCTCTGATGGAACTGATGATTATGGCCTCTTTATGTGACAAGTAGAATCTGAGATTATGATCTCAGACAATAGGGAGCTGATGTAAAACAGGAGAAATATGCTTTCTGTTTTGAGTTTTCATCAGAACTCTGCTGCAGCGTTTGGACCAGCTGCAGGAATCCAGGCCTGCAATGATGGAGCTGCAACCAGAAAGTTTCCTCCTCCAACTAAGAAACATTTGTTTAAAATCAGGACAATAAAACCAAACAGCTTTTTGTTCCACTTCCACTGAAAACTAGATATTCATTTTATAATTCAAAATGACATTTTTCCTGGAATGACTTTATGCAGAAGAAATTCAAAATGAATATCAATTCCTGCGTTTTTTGACAGATTTTGAGACAAATATTTTTTAAATTGCGACTTCATTAAACTTTTTAGAAAGTTTTTAAAAGTGGATATTGTACAAGAAATCTATATTTAAAATGTGTTTTTCTAACAGGAGATGAAGAGTTAAATTATGATATATTTAATCTTCTGGTTCTCAAGTGCTGCTTTCTAAAAATCTCTTCTACCTTAAAGTGAAATCATTTCATTTTAGAGAAACATCATAAAAGGCCAATTCTATACCTAAAATATGTTAATGTCTTAATTTAAGATCTGAAATTTGTTTTGCATTTGTGATGTTTAGTTTTATTTTCTGCAATTTGTGGTTATTATTCTTATTTCTTTTTTCTGCTCAGTTTATCATATCAAACCTTTTTATTACTAATGTGTCATAATATTTTATTTTAATTTTACATAAAGACGAAAAAACAACAAAACATTTTCATAAATCCACTTTAACTCAAAACGTCACATGCAGCAAAGATTTCCATCCATCCATCCATTTTCTAACCCTTGACCCCAGTGAGGTCAGGAGGTGCTGCTGCTTCAGCAACGTTCCAGGTGACCTGGACAGGTGAGCTGGGGACAGGTGACCTGGACATGCGAACTGGGGACAGGGGACCTGGACATGCAAACTGGGGACAGGGGACCTGGACAGGTGAGCTGGACAGCAGGTGACCTGGACAGGTGAGCTAGGGACAGGGGACCTGGACATGCGAACTGGGGACAGGGGACCTGGACATGCGAACTGGGGACAGGGGACCTGGACATGCGAACTGGGGACAGGGACCTGGACAGGTGAGCTGGACAGCAGGTGACCTGGACAGGTGAGCTAGGGACAGGGGACCTGGACAGGTGAACTGGGGACAGGGGACCTGGACAGGTGAGCTGGGGACAGGGGACCTGGACAGGTGAGCTGGACAGCAGGTGACCTGGACAGGTGAGCTGGACAGCAGGTGACCTGGACAGGTGAGCTGGACAGCAGGTGACCTGGACAGGTGAGCTGGACAGGTGAGCTGGACAGCAGGGGACCTGATGATTTTATTGTTTACATCCATCAGACACAATGCAAATAAGTAGAAAAGACATATTTTTCCTTTTTCCCTCAAATTATGACAGTATTTTATTATTACTTAAAAATATGAAGTTGAAATTACAAACATTTTATCGGTTACCATAATGTAAATATATTATATATCAATAACTTTTTCATATCTTAGCAACAATATTATAATGAATAACAGCAGCTTATTTTTGATTTTCTCAATGTAAAGACGATGTTATTATGTTACAGATTTAAATCTTAATTAATTTTTCAAATCAAAAAGAAACTGATATTTGACTAGAAAGGCAAAGAATGCTTCTGAGCAATGAAACTTTATTTAAATGAACATTCCTAAATCACACCACTTTGTATTTAATATGTTTTACATTTAAGATGCATAACATTTTTAAACGGAGTCTTACCCGAAATACTATTTTTATAAACAAACATGTTATTTAAGATATCAAACAATATCAAGTTTTGATATATTGTTAATATTTAAGATATAAAATTGATAGATATATCAAATATAACAGTTAAGCTTCATAAAACCATATATCTAATATGTGATATAGAAAAGTATTTCAGATTTTAACAATGTTTTTCAACATGTATTAATGACGTTGAAGACTAAACGTCTCTTGCTTTACTGTAACGATGAAGGAAAACAAATGTTTAAAAAAAATCACTTTCATATTTCTACAAAAGATTTAAAAGCATGACAGATAAGTTTATTTCACGCACACGACTGACATGACAAAGTCGTAGTTTTGACAAATATGTAAAAGAAATTTGCTATAAAAGTTAAATTTGGCAACATGATACATGTTTAAAAATGTTGATAGAAATCTGACACTTTTCTAAATCATTTGATCTTTTATAGAAATATGTTAAATGTCAACCTTTAAGCTGTAGTATGTTCCCTTTAGAAAAAATGTTTTTTGAATATTTGTTTAGACTATTACTGTTATCACATAGCAAACAGTAAAATATGACAGATAAAATAATTAATTAGTTAATTAATTAAAAAATTAGTCCTCATCTTATCAGACATGACATCCTGATACTTTTAACAAATGTGTTAAAATAACGTTTGAAAAGTTACGCATTAATGTTATGTTAGTAGTGCATGTTCTAAAACACAAATCTGGGTTTTTGCATTAAAAAAAAGACTGAGCGTCATAACCTTTACATAACATCTGCCATGAACATAAAGTTATCATTGTTGTTATGTGGATCTGTTGGAATGCTACTACTCAAGTAACCCTAGTGAGAGAGGTTAGACTGGGGAAGGAATGGTTACTTCGACATCCCCAGTCAACACTAAGCGCTAAACAACTAGTAGCTCAGTGATCCAACATCCGCAAACGGCAACTGCTATCACAACTTGAGATTGACGAGATACAACACAAATGCTACGGCAAAAGGGAGGAACCCGGATGTCAGAACTGTGGGGACTTAACTACAAGTCCCCACCCAGTGAGGGGATACACGGCCCCAATGAGCGAAACAGAGCTGAACGAGACAGCTGCTGACCTGAGAGAGAGAATCATGACCCGAATGACAACCAGGCCTCCCCGGTGCCAATTACAACGGCTGAGTGAAGTACCATCAGAAAGTCTCATTGAGAATGTGAATGCAGCATTGAGAACAATCCCTACCAACACCATAACAGAAACCAATGAGCTGATCTACAACTCAGCATCAGTGATCCTTGAGATACTTGGCTATAAGAGCAACCATGAGACCCAATATATATATATAAAACATAAGACAATATGCTATAACGCAGCATATATAGACTACATTTATTATTTAGTCTGCATGTTCTCCCTGTGCATGCTGGGTTCTCTCCGGGTTCTCCGGCTTCCTCCACAGTCCAAAAACATGACTGTCAGGTTGATTGGTCTTCCCAAATTCTCCCATGGTTGTTTGTCCTGTTTGTCTCTCTGTGTTGCCCTGCAACAGACTGGTGACCTGTCCAGGGTGACCTGTCCAGAGTGACCCGCCTCTCGCCCGGAACGTAGCTGGAGAGGAACCAGCACCTCCGGACCCCGTTAGGGAGAAGGATGCTCAGAAAATGGATGGATGGATAGAACATTACTAAATGAAAAATCAGCTGGTTGAACCTGAATCCAGATGTTGTCACACATAAAGCAGATGAAGCATCTAAAACCTGCGGAGGCCCATAACTTAGAATCCGTCAAATGAAGTGACTCCATGTAAATGAGCCTCATTCCAGTCTGAAGGCTCAGCCTCACTAAATCCTCCTGGCCTGCAGAGAATCTGCGCTGGATCATCGATCACTTGATCAGTCTGATCCAAACCGATCAGTTGAACCTTTTTTTACCCCGTTCGCACTTTTACTGGATTTTTATTCGCGGCGTTGCTTCTCTGAAATGGACCGATGTTCCATGTGCTGCGGCGCGCCGGGTTAGGAGGGAAACGCCTTCAGCTCCGGTCGTTCAAACCCAGGATGAGTTCAGTTCTGCAGCCACTGCGCATGGTACCGTCTAATTGGTACCGTCTAATTGGTACCGTCTAATGAACTTCTGCACCGTCATTTATTTCCTCAAGATAAACTGCCGGCTCCTGTTGGAATATTACTGCATCAGCTCAACGTTGCATCTCTTTAGTTTCTCTGCTCTGGAATTAAAGGCCTCATTTCTACCAAAGGTTTTTAAAGCTCTTCCTCAGCAGACGCTCCGAGGCGTCCGGTCCGTAACCCTTCAACCCGCCGTCAGCTCCGCTCAGAAACGCGCATTGAGTTCAGAGTTCATGATATTCAGAAAGGAAGTTTCACTGATTGACTTTAGTTCCTCTCCAATGAACTGTTTGCTTCATGTCTGGCCACCAATCAGAGACGTTATTAGAATCTGTCCAATGACCGACGGGCTTCAAGTTTCCCTGCCGTTTACAAAATAACTGGTCAGATACGGAGAACATCCCTTTAACGAGACCTCTGACCTCTAAGTATGTCTACATGTGGAGATATATTTCTCAATATGCATAGACAAATAACTAGCTATATTCAAATTGATTGATTTATTGATCTCTACATACCATGTTCTCCAGGATGAGCTTGGCTGGATCTTCTTCCATATCCATGCAAACTTCCCAAATGAAACTGCAGCATCAGCATCTTCACACTGAAGGAAATGAATGGAATTAGAATATTTTTGCAAGCCTTGTGCTTGAAGTTTCATAATTTACTTTACACAAATGTTTTCATAGTGAAGACACACAAACTAATAAAGTAGAAGTTGAAATGAACACAAGCAGGTGTAAAAGCACAAGTTGAGAACATTTAACACAAGAAAAAAGTTTCTCCAAAAGAACTGCTAGTTGTGTTGTGGCTGCATCACTTACACCATCCATTTGTCTGAGCTGTCCTCTTCTGTTCACCACGTCGTCCAAATGGAGACAAGAACTTTGACTGAAATGGGGACAATTCTCTTAAACTCAGATTTTATCTGATCAAATGAATGAACATGAATCCGTCCTGCTGCAGAGCTGAACAGTGAGACATTAAAACTACATCCAAAGAAACACGTCGAACATTGATTCATGAAACATGCGTCACCATCTGGATTCAGATAAGATTCTGATTTTATACTCCTATTCAACTCCAGGGTAGAAGCATTACATGAGCAATATGAACATGGAGATGAGCGGATTATTAATGCAGTGTGACTCAGATAAGGGAAAGTTACTCAAAATTATTCATATTCTTACTTTGTTGCTCTGTCAGTCTCATGCAGACTCGTTGCCATAACATCAGACATCGCTGCTGTATCATGATCCGACAACAAAAAACATATAAACATGAAGTCCATTACAACAGCTTTGAGTTCACTAGCAACCCATCAGAACCGCCTCATTACTCTAACACACAACGAGAAATCTGATCAATAACAAATGATTGATAATGCAAAACAAAAAATTCCCATTTTCTAGGATGATCTGAAAGTTTTCAGTTTTCATCAAGATGGCCGATTCCTTTTCTTGTTTTCTTTGCATGTGTTCCTCTCTGCTCTCCACCTGGACAAACGTCTTTTCTTTTCATCTCCTGCTGGTTCTAACAGGTTGAGGCTCAGTTGCAGTAAATTTGCTCCTCATGTTTTTAACATCTAAAATCTGCAGTTTCCGTTCCCGGCCTGCAGGGGGCAGCAGCGGCCGCTTGTGGAGCATAAAGCGGAACTCTTGTGTTTGCCGTGTTTCCTTCGGACGGCTGATCAGAGGACCGTGATGCAGTGCGGCTGGCTTCATTCAGGTCCGCGGCTGTGGCTGCGGTGCGTCCACAGGCAGGTGATGGTGACGGCGGGAAAGCGGCGGGAGGAGCACCGCGGCTGGCTGCTGACCGTGGACCCGGTCTCCCACAGGTGAGACACGTGATCAGACTTCACGCCCCACAGACCTGGTGGTTCTGATCCGGTTCTGGTTCTGTTCTGTCGCCAGTGTGGCTCTGGTGAGCTTCGGGGAGGACGGTGCGTCGGTCCGGGTGGTTCTGGGTCACGCCGTGCAACACGTCGAGGTTCTGGAGGAACCGGACCCGGACACGGAGGAGCGGCTCCGCTCTCTCCTCCCGCCTCCGGAGGCCGGTGGCCCGGATTCAGACGAGCGACGCCGGAGGAGGTCCGGAGTCCGCCGCTGGCTCCAACAGAACCGGGTTCCGGTGGAGGAGGACGGGAACGATCTTCGGGTCGCCCGTGTTCTGACCATCCGGGCCCCATATCGACCCGACGACTGCAGCAGCGCCAACCAGATCATCCTGGACCGGGTCCAGAGACTGCTTCGGGTCCAGCCCGACCAGGTTCCAGATTCTGAACTGGTTCTGGAGACCGCTCCGGGTCCAGACGGACCCGTTCCACCTGGAACCAGAGACGGATTATAAAGGGCATTGAGACGGATCCAGAGCGGTTCTGGTTCAGTCTGGATCCATTCCTCTTTAACTGGCTGTAGATGAGCCGTCTGGTACCAAACGGGGTTCTGGAAATGGGCCCCGCAGTCCGGTGCCTCCGATGTGCCTGGCTCTTTAAATCGGAGGCCCGAAGTCCCGCCCCTTCCTGCTGGTTTCCCCCAATCAGCTGATCAAGAATCAGTTCAGTTTGAATCCTTTCAAACCAAACTGACTTTCCGTTCTGGTTGTGTTTCTCTGGACCTCCTGTTTAAAGTTCTGCAGAACCGGGTCACGGACAATGCGGACCCGATTGAGCCAATAAATCAGATTCTACCATTAATCCGAGTTTCTCGTTTTCCTATGACAATAAAATCTCCTTACAGCGCCCCCAGCGGGCAACACCAGTCTGAGTGTTCAACATCCAACCACACGACATCCAACCACAAGACATCCAACCACAAGACAATCAACCACGCGACATCCAACCACGCGGCATCCAACCACAAGACATCCAACCACGCGACATCCAACCACAAGACAATCAACTACGCGACATCCAACCACGCGACATCCAACCACGCGACATCCAACCACGCGACATCCAACCACAAGACATCCAACCACAAGACATCCAACCACGCGACATCCAACCACAAGACAATCAACCACGCGACATCCAACCACAAGACAATCAACCACGCGACATCCAACCACGCGACATCCAACCACAAGACAATCAACCACACGACATCCAACCACAAGACAATCAACCACGCGACATCCAACCACGCGACATCCAACCACGCGGCATCCAACCACGCGACATCCAACCACAAGACATCCAACCACAAGACAATCAACTACGCGACATCCAACCACGCGACATCCAACCACAAGACATCCAACCACGCGACATCCAACCACGCGACATCCAACCACAAGACAATCAACCACGCGACATCCAACCACAAGACAATCAACCACGCGACATCCACCACGCGACATCCAACCACAAGACATCCAACCACAAGACAATCAACTACACGACATCCAACCACGCGACATCCAACCACACGACATCCAACCACAAGACAATCAACCACACGACATCCAACCACAAGACAATCAACCACACGACATCCAACCACAAGACATCCAACCACAAGACAATCAACCACACGACATCCAACCACAAGACAATCAACCACAAGACATCCAACCACACGACATCCAACCACAAGACATCCAACCACAAGACATCCAACCACAAGACAATCAACCACATGACATCCAACCACAAGACAATCAACCACAAGACAATCAACCACAAGACAATCAACCGCGCAACATCCAACCAGGTCCTTCCTCTCATTTGGAACAGAACTCCTGTCTGACAAGCAGCAGAACCAGGAGGCGGCAGGACGGGTTCAAACCGGAAGCTTGTGGAATTGGTTCTGTCAGGTTTGGCTGTGGCTCAGGTCAGCATGAAAAACCACCAAAAAAACCGGACCTGATGGCAAAGGTACCTGAACCCTAAGACGCACCTGAGCAGGTGAGTCGGTCTGAGCATGCTCAGTGGGACCATGGCGGTAAATAACGAGCAGCGCCGAGTCAGAGGCAGAAACATTTATTCCCTTTGTTTACAACAACAACAACAAACAAAAAGAAACCGGAACCAGCATCAGTACCTCAGTTTCTGGACCACAGGTCCCACAGCCACTTAAGCCTCTGGTCCAATCAGTTCTCAACACATCCGACTGGTTCTGATCCGGATCCCACAGCTCCCAGACGAGGCCCAAAAATGAAATGACCTCCAACAAACTTCCAGGACTGGATCCAGGTTCAGCTTGTTTCTGACGGGTCAGAACCTTCTCTTGGGCCAAGCCTTTGCCCATCCAATCAGCTATAGTGTTTCCAGCTCCGCCTCTTTCACAAGATGTCCAACCGCAGAGCAGGGGGCGTGTCCAGCAGGGGGCACGTTGCTCACAGACTCCCTCTTGTACGTCTTGGGGGGCAGTTTGGGAACGCTGTGGCGCGGTGGCACTGGGGGGCCATCTAGAGGCGGGGAGGGGAAAGGCATCTTCCTTCCTGTGGGGGTGAGCGGTGGTGAGGAAGTCAAGGGTGTGGGGGCGGAGCTCAGAGACGAAGAGGAGGAGGAGGGGAAGAAAGCCTGGGACAAGACTTCGCAGCGAGAGCGCCCCTGTGGGGGAGGCAGGAGGTGCAGGGGGGAACTGAGTGGCTCTCGGGGAGGCAGCAAGGGGGGGCTGTCTGGGGGAGAAGAGGACATGGACGCATAACGAGGGGGGAGGAGCTTACAGGTGGGCTGGCGAGGAGGCACAGCGGGGGGGCTCTCCAACACTGACTGGACCTGTAGAGGGGCGGAGTCAAGGGGAAAGGGGAGGGGCAGAAACAGGATGTTTACCGGTGGTGTTGCTAACTAATTGTGTGACTTGCTGACTAGTTGTGTGTCTGGTTGTGTTGCCGACTAGTCGTGTGACTGGTTGTGTGACTAGTTGTGTGTCTGGTTGTGTGTCTGGTTGTGTGACTGGTTGTGTGACTGGTTGTGTGGCTAGTTGTGTGTCTGGTTGTGTGACTAGTTGTGTGTCTGGTTGTGTGTCTGGTTGTGTGGCTAGTTGTGTGTCTGGTTGTGTGACTAGTTGTGTGTCTGGTTGTGTGACTAGTTGTGTGACTAGTTGTGTGGCTAGTTGTGTGTCTGGTTGTGTTGCCGACTAGCCGTGTGACTAGTCGTGTGACTAGTTGTGTGTCTGGTTGTGTGACTAGTTGTGTGACTAGTTGTGTGTCTGGTTGTGTTGCCGACTAGCCGTGTGACTAGTTGTGTGACTAGTTGTGTGGTTAGTTGTGTGTCTGGTCGTGTTGCCGGTACCTTGGAGGGGGAGGTCTCAGAAGGAGCCGATTCGGGTCGTCTGCGCGGCGGAACCGGAGGGGGGACGGCAGTGTCCTCTGAAGTCCGACTGAAGCTCACCATCGAAGAGACGGAGGACGACCCTGAGACGAGATGGGTCAGAACCGGTTAAACATCCAGAACATTTGGTAGGCTGGGAAGAACACAGACCGGGTTTCTCTAGGAGAGAATGGGTTCAATGAGTCTGAGATGAAGGAACAATTTACAGGAAACTATACAACAGTCTGGTTCCGTAACCAGCAGGTAGACTGGTTTTAGTTTGGGGTTCTATCCGGTAAACTGGTTCTAATCCATGACTGGACTGGAACCTGGAGAACCGGGTCAGGGCAGGTTATGTCCCAATGGAACCTGCAGGCTAACGCTCCAGTAGTTGTGTTTCCTTCCAACACAGTCAGAGGATGGGTTGATGCTTTCCATGGAGACAGGTGTTGATTAGGTGAGACGGGTCAGTGCTGGGTGGGTCCATGACGGATCGTCAGCAGAACCAATGGCCCAATTATTCCAGGATCTGAAGAGATTCTGACGGTTCTTAAGTTGAAGCAGCAGAGATGAGTCGGGTTCGGAAAACGTTTCCATGTCGTTTCATTCAGTGCCAGGCCCAAATATTCATACACCCTACAGAACCCGGATGCGGACCCAAAGTTCCCGCCCAGCACCGGCCAGCCTGAACCCAGGCGTGCGCCAACAGGTGAGGTGTGATGACGGAGAGTCCGGAGGGTCATACTAACGTGGGCCGTGAGGCAGAGAGATTACAGCGAATATGCTGTCGCAGGCTGCAGGGCGAGCAGAACAAACGGGTCAGAGGAGCAGAACCAGCCCGGTTCCGCTCTGGAAACTGGTGGATGTGCTTGATGTCAGTTACGGTCTGCAAGCTTGTCAAAGTCAAATTTATGTCTCACAACAGATATTGGCCTCAAATACGAGCTTAAGGGGGTGGAGCTTTTATCAGGGGGTGGAGCTACAATATGTGGGATTAATCTATGGGCCAGTTTTGGTGCAGTGAGGATCAGTGGGCGTGGCTAATGTCTGTGAGCACAGCTGGAGATCAGGCCTTACTTGAGTGGAAGGGGCTGCTTGGACCCTGAGGCGAGTCGAACACGCTGCCAACATCTGTGGAGCTGGACGCGGCGGAGGCTGGGGGCGGAGTCAGCGGCGTGCGGGGAGAGTTGGGAGCAGAAATGACGCCGCCTTCGGACTCGCTGTCGGTGACCCGGTTGTAGCTGATCTTCCTGGGCTCGTTCTGCAGTGGGGTAGGATGTCTCATGGTGCCGACCCTTGTGGACGTGGGTCTGATCCCCGGGGACTTGAGAGGACAGGTGTACCGCTTCACCTGGACCAGGAATGAGAACATGTCCTCAGTGACGGCATAGTTACTTTGAAAAAGCAACTGTAATCAGATTACTGATTACTTGATTTGGAAAGTCATGAAGTTACATTAAAAGTAACTTTTTGAGTTACTTTCAGCAGCTGCTAACAACAACAATGCTGTGAAAATGATATGATGTCAGACCAACAAGGTGTCTCCAGTTCTAACGTTGAACTGAAGAGGAGAGTTTTACCAGAAAATCGTGTTTTTGTTGGATTCTGATCAGTAACTGGATCTGAAATAGCAAGGCCTCAGACGACCGGGTCCTGAAACAGCGGTCCGACGTCAGTAACGCCGCTGCAGGTCATGGAGCAAATGAACATGTGATGGCAGTTACTATGGCAACTTACAAAACGAGGCAACGAGCGCGTGTTTCGAGGTTCGATCTCCAAGGACTTGTTGAAGAGATGATCAGCAAAGTCTTTCTCGGACAGATCCTCCATCGGGTTCAGGTTCTCCAAGAACTTCTGCTCCACAGACACAACAGATTACCTTCAATCCAACTCCATGACACAGGAAGTGACATCAGCGGCGCCTCACCCTGATTTCGGGCTCCACGCTCAAGCAGTAAGGCTGGTTCTGGTACTGTTGGATCTCTCCGGTGATCTCTGCCACTTTCCGCCTCTTGCTGAAGTTGATCAGGTCTTTGCCGTGTCGCCGCAGGAAGTCTGGGTTTCCCTCCTCCGTCTTCAGGATGTTGGTCAGATAGATCCCTACAGAACAAACGGCACCATCAGGGCGGAGTTCTGCCGGTACCAGTACCAGCAGGCCGCGGCCGGATCGTACCAAAGAACGGGACGCAGGGCGGGTTGATGGAGCGCAGCTTGGCCAGGTATTTCTTGTAGTGATCTTCACTCAGCTCATGAGCTTCTTCCAGGATCTTCCTCTGCCGACTCGGGATTTGCTGAAACAGAAGCAGATTTGTCAGAATCGGTACCAGTGGTTCTGTTCACCAGGTCCCACAGGAACTTCAGCGGCCATCAACATGCATTCTGTCTGGTTGTGTAAACAAGATGGCAGATCTGATAGATCCCATCATGCATCTAAGACCATGTGATCTGGACCTGCCAGACCTGTTGGACCATGTTCTGTGGGTCGGGTGGGTGGGCGGAGCATCAGGGGGCTCTACCTCGAAAGTGTGGTCCAGTCTATAGACAGGTGAGGAGTTCATGGCGCTGACCACTTCCAGAACGCCGTTGAAGTTATTCAGATCCTGGAAAACCTGCAAGATCTCGATGATCCGCGAAACCACAGCGACTCGCTCCTCCAGGTTCTCAGTCTCAACGATGCACCTGCAGAGAGACGGCAGGCTGAGCGGACGTCGCCTTGAGGACACCGAAGCCCTTTTGCACTGCAGGGTCCGGTCCGGCCCGGCCCGGCCCGGCTCTGTTCCACCCGGTCCTATTGGTGCTGTGGCCCTGGTCGCTTTGCAAAGAGCAGGAAACGTCACATAAATCAAATTCTTGCTAAAGCTACCCAGGCGATCGTTGTTGCTGTTTGAGGGAAACATTTACCTCAGCTTTACATTTAACAACAACAAAAATCGGCTCGTTTACAGCCTTGCCGACTTCTGATCGGTTCAATCGGAAGTGGTTATCTACATTCCCATTCAAATCTTTGGCTGAAGAGGCAACAGTCCATTATGACGGGAATTTATTGATGCAGCAAATTGAAATGACAGACACAGAGAAGTGCTCCTCTAATCCAGAGATCTGGTCTTTGTCCTCCCCTGCAGCCAATGAACCAATCGACAGCTAACTCCCAACCGGCCCGGCGGGAACCACAGCTGTCGGTGGTACTGGGCTGGAAGCGGACCGGGTCAGAGGTGCAGCGCCTCCGTGTTTCCATGTCTTACTTCTCCAGCCACAGCGTGAGGTTGGTGGTGTGGCGGATCATCCTCAGCAGGTTGGGCGAGTTCAGCTCCTTGTCCTCCTTGGTCCAGACGCTGCCCACCAGCTCCGACGGGCGCACCGCCCTGAGGGCCCAGGGCAGAGGTCAGGGGTCAGAGGTCAGACGGGCCCGGTGCACCGTGAAACGTACGTTACCTGTAGAAGTCAGACTCCAGCAGCGTCAGCTGGCGGGCGATCTCGATGGGGTGAAGGGTCATGAGGTCAAAGGTCTCAACAGCTCCTTGCCTGCAGAGGTGCCACTCGATGGGGGGGGGCGAGTTCTGGAAGGTGATGCTGGGGGGGGGGCTCACCTGGCTCACCTGCACCTGCTGCTTCCTCTGGATGATCTTAGTGATGGACTCCACCCATTTCCTCATGGCTTTCCCTGCAACACAACCAGAACCGCTCACCGGACCGGACCGGACCGGGTCCACAGAACCGCTCACCGGACCGGACCGAACCGGGTCCACAGAACCGCTCACCGGACCGGACCGAACCGGGTCCACAGAACCGCTCACCGGACCGGACCGGACCGGGTCCACAGAACCGCTCACCGGACCGGACCGGACCGGACCGGGTCCACAGAACCGCTCACCGGACCGGACCGGACCGGGTCCACAGAACCGCTCACCAGACACCAGCAGTCAGGTTGAGAGGCACCAACAGAACCAGCTGAAAGTCTGTTATCTAGAACCAGGTCAGCGTGGCGCCCAGCAGGGGGCGCTCCCCGTCTCCCTGCTGACCAATCACTGTTCAGGATTCTGAAATAAAACCCAGGAAGGAAGTAAAGCTGTCTTAAAGGGACAGCGTCTTCTAGTACAGGTACAACCTTTGGGTTCTGAACAGGTCCAAGTCCAGGTCTAATCAAGTCAGGTCCAAGTCCGGGTCCACTCTGGGTCCAGGCCCATTTCCTGAGTGGATCCAGGTAAACGGGTCAGACCTGCAGCAGGAGGTGGGTCAGCACTGTTCTGGGTCTAGTTTTGGTTCTGTAGGTGTTAGTGTTCGTTCTGGTTCTGGATCGGGTATTGGACCGGCACCGACCTCTGACTGAAGCGATAAAGTCCTCCAGTCGGCTCAGCAGACCCGGGTCTCGTTCGAAGTCGTAGAAGTGATGCTCCACCCAGTGGCGGCAGACGTTCAGAACCCTGCAGGACGACACGAGCTGCACATCAGAACCAGGATCATGACCAGGACCAGGACCGCCAGAAGGAGCTCTGTACCTGAGCTGGACCGGCTGAACAAACTCTTTACGGAACCGTTTGAGGTCGGCGCTGAGTAGCTGCTCCAACCCGTCCATGGCGTCCGATTCGGCCGGCACCGGCTCAGGAATGTCGAATCTGCAGACACAGACCAGCTTTCGAACCGGGCCAAAACTAGAACCAGGTCCAGGACCAGAACCGAGTGTTTCTCATAGGAGGGAAAATCAGGATCTGACCACTAGGGGGCCCCACAACAACGTCTTTTTCAACACAAAAAACCCTTTTGTTGCCCGTCACTCATAAAATGAACGGCATCGTTGTTTTTTCTTGCAGTGAGAGTTAAACGTTCCTCCTCCCAGACCAGAAGACCAGCGTCCATATTTAGTGACCCCCCCTCATTTCTACATGAAATGGTTTGTTCCTGCTTGGCGCTGGACGGTGTTTAGCAGTCAGTAGAGAAAGATAATAACCAGCTGCCTAAAACATAATTAAACCAGGTTTAAAAAAGAACGACCAGAAGAAAGGGCGTCAATTTATAACCCTGGTTTTCTTCAAGACGTCGGTGGCAATCGACCCGTTAGTCTGTAGCTAAGCTAATGAAGCTGTTAGCCTCTAATCCGCCAGGATTTAATCAGTGAAGGAACAATATTTATCTAGATATTTAAAATACATTTATATAGGTCTCGTTAAAGGGATGTTCTCCGTATCTGACCAGTTATTTTGTAAACGGCAGGGAAACTTGAAGCCCGTCGGTCATTGGACAGATTCTAATAACGTCTCTGATTGGTGGCCAGACATGAAGCAAACAGTTCATTGCAGAGGAACTAAAGTCAATCAGTGAAACTTCCTTTCTGAATATCATGGACTCTGAACTCAATGCGCGTTTCTGAGCGGAGCTGACGGCGGGTTGAAGGGTTACGGACCGGACGCCTCGGAGCGTCTGCTGAGGAAGAGCTTTAAAAACCTTTGGTAGAAATGAGGCCTTTAATTCCAGAGCAGAGAAACTAAAGAGATGCAACGTTGAGCTGATGCAGTAATATTCCAACAGGAGCCGGCAGTTTATCTTGAGGAAATAAATGACGGTGCAGAAGTTCATTAGACGGTACCAATTAGACGGTACCAATTAGACGGTACCATGCGCAGTGGCTGCAGAACTGAACTCATCCTGGGTTTGAACGACCGGAGCTGGAGACGTTTCCCTCCTAACCCGGCGGCGCCGCGGCACATGGAACATCAGTCCGTTTCAGAGAAGCAACGCCGCAAATAAAAATCCAGTAAAAGCGCAAACCGGACCGCACCGGGTAAAAAGGTTCAACTGATCGGTTTGGATCAGACTGATCAAGTGATCGATGATCCAGCGCAGATTCTCTGCAGGCCAGGAGGATTTAGTGAGGCTGAGCCTTCAGACTGGAATGAGGCTCATTTACATGGAGTCACTTCATTTGACGGATTCTAAGTTATGGGCCTCCGCAGGTTTTAGATGCTTCATCTGCTTTATGTGTGACAACATCTGGATTCAGGTTCAACCAGCTGAATATTGACTGAAACGCTGCATAACCTGATACTAATATGATTGTAATTTATGGGGAAAAACAGAACATGAGTGATTTTAATGCTGTCTGTCAAATGAACACAAAGGTGTAGCACAAACTCTGGACCAGAACCACTTCAGAGGAAGACTGGGTTCAGACTCAGCTGACGCCTGCTGTCAGTGTGATGTCACTTCCTGGTCTGAGTTATGGAGGTTCTGATTGGCCCAAGAGGCCAGATGAACCCACCTCTCCACCAGCAGGTCTAGCAGCTCCCCAGGCCGGCAGAAGGACCGGTACGTGGTCAGAAAGGTCCGGACAAAGTTTGGATCTGTGGAAACAGGAAACATGGCTGGTTCTGATTTCGAGCGTGGCTTCAGAGGTTCTGGAGAATCAGTTCTGAACCAGCTCCCATCAGGAGGTCTTCCTACCAACCCGTTTCCAGGCTGAACTGTCCCAGACTGGGTGGTGACGCATTAAGAGCCCAAAGGTCATTAAAGACAATGCTGCACCAATAATTAATACGATTGATCAATCAATATTGCTGAGAAAGCTCATTTCTTAATACTAATAGTAAACATTTTAGGAGAAATATAATAACTGAATCTTAAGACGGTTAATCCAGGAGCTCCGCTAAAGTAGCTTTTGCTAAAGTAGCTTCTGCTAAAGTAGCTTCTGCTAAAGTAGTTTCCGCTAAAGTAGCTTCCGCTAAAGTAGCTTTTTCTAAAGTAGCTTTTTCTAAAGTAGCTTCTGCTAAAGTAGCTTTTTCTAGATTAGCTTCTGCTAAAGTAGCTTCTGCTAAAGTAGCTTTTTCTAAAGTAGCTTCTGCTAAAGTAGTTTCCGCTAAAGTAGCTTCCGCTAAAGTAGCTTCCGCTAAAGTAGCTTCTGCTAAAGTAGCTTTTGCTAAAGTAGCTTCTGCTAAAGTAGCTTCTGCTAAAGTAGTTTCCGCTAAAGTAGCTTCCGCTAAAGTAGCTTTTTCTAAAGTAGCTTTTTCTAAAGTAGCTTCTGCTAAAGTAGCTTTTTCTAGATTAGCTTCTGCTAAAGTAGCTTCTGCTAAAGTAGCTTTTTCTAAAGTAGCTTCTGCTAAAGTAGTTTCCGCTAAAGTAGCTTCCGCTAAAGTAGCTTCCGCTAAAGTAGCTTTTGCTAAAGTAGCTTCTGCTAAAGTAGCTTCTGCTAAAGTAGTTTCCGCTAAAGTAGCTTCCGCTAAAGTAGCTTTTTCTAAAGTAGCTTTTTCTAAAGTAGCTTCTGCTAAAGTAGCTTTTTCTAGATTAGCTTCTGCTAAAGTAGCTTCTGCTAAAGTAGCTTTTTCTAAAGTAGCTTCTGCTAAAGTAGTTTCCGCTAAAGTAGCTTCCGCTAAAGTAGCTTCCGCTAAAGTAGCTTCTGCTAAAGTAGCTTTTGCTAAAGTAGCTTCTGCTAAAGTAGCTTCTGCTAAAGTAGTTTCCGCTAAAGTAGCTTCCGCTAAAGTAGCTTTTTCTAAAGTAGCTTTTTCTAAAGTAGCTTCTGCTAAAGTAGCTTTTTCTAGATTAGCTTCTGCTAAAGTAGCTTCTGCTAAAGTAGCTTTTTCTAAAGTAGCTTCTGCTAAAGTAGTTTCCGCTAAAGTAGTTTCCGCTAAAGTAGCTTCCGCTAAAGTAGCTTCTGCTAAAGTAGCTTTTTCTAAAGTAGCTTCTGCTAAAGTAGTTTCCGCTAAAGTAGCTTCTGCTAAAGTAGCTTCTGCTAAAGTAGTTTCCGCTAAAGTAGCTTCCGCTAAAGTAGCTTTTTCTAAAGTAGCTTCTGCTAAAGTAGCTTTTTCTAGATTAGCTTCTGCTAAAGTAGCTTCTGCTAAAGTAGCTTTTTCTAAAGTAACTTCTGCTAAAGTAGTTTCCGCTAAAGTAGCTTCCGCTAAAGTAGCTTCTGCTAAAGTAGCTTCTGCTAAAGTAGCTTCTGCTAAAGTAGCTTCTGCTAAAGTAGTTTCCGCTAAAGTAGCTTCCGCTAAAGTAGCTTTTTCTAAAGTAGCTTTTTCTAAAGTAGCTTCTGCTAAAGTAGCTTTTTCTAGATTAGCTTCTGCTAAAGTAGCTTCTGCTAAAGTAGCTTTTTCTAAAGTAGCTTCTGCTAAAGTAGCTTTTTCTAGATTAGCTTCTGCTAAAGTAGCTTCTGCTAAAGTAGCTTTTTCTAAAGTAACTTCTGCTAAAGTAGTTTCCGCTAAAGTAGCTTCCGCTAAAGTAGCTTCTGCTAAAGTAGCTTCTGCTAAAGTAGCTTCTGCTAAAGTAGCTTCTGCTAAAGTAGTTTCCGCTAAAGTAGCTTCCGCTAAAGTAGCTTTTTCTAAAGTAGCTTTTTCTAAAGTAGCTTCTGCTAAAGTAGCTTTTTCTAGATTAGCTTCTGCTAAAGTAGCTTCTGCTAAAGTAGCTTTTTCTAAAGTAGCTTCTGCTAAAGTAGTTTCCGCTAAAGTAGCTTCCGCTAAAGTAGCTTCCGCTAAAGTAGCTTCTGCTAAAGTAGCTTTTTCTAAAGTAGCTTCTGCTAAAGTAGCTTCTGCTAAAGTAGTTTCCGCTAAAGTAGCTTCTGCTAAAGTAGCTTCTGCTAAAGTAGCTTCTGCTAAAGTAGCTTTTTCTAAAGTAGCTTCTGCTAAAGTAGCTTTTTCTAAAGTAGCTTCTGCTGAAGTAGCTTCTGCTAAAGTAGCTTCTGCTAAAGTAGCTTTTTCTAAAGTAGCTTCTGCTAAAGTAGTTTCCGCTACAGTAGCTTCCGCTAAAGTAGCTTCTGCTAAAGTAGCTTCCGCTAAAGTAGCTTCTGCTAAAGTAGCTTTTTCTAAAGTAGCTTCTGCTAACGTAGCTTCTGCTAAAGTAGTTTCCGCTAAAGTAGCTTCTGCTAAAGTAGCTTTTTCTAAAGTAAATTCTGCTAAAGTAGCTTTTCTAAAGTAGCTTCTGCTAAAGTAGCTTCTGCTAAAGTACCTTTTTCTAAAGTAGCTTCTGCTAAAGTAGCTTTTCTAAAGTAGCTTCTGCTAAAGTAGCTTTTTCTAAAGTAGCTTCTGCTAAAGTAGCTTTTTCTAAAGTAGCTTCTGCTAAAGTAGTTTCCGCTAAAGTAGTTTCTGCTAAAGTAGCTTCTGCTAAAGTAGCTTTTACTAAAGTAGCTTCTGCTAAAGTAGTTTCTGCTAAAGTAGCTTCTGCTAAAGTAGCTTTTTCTAAAGTAGCTTTTTCTAAAGTAGCTTCTGCTACAGTAGCTTCTGCTAAAGTAGCTTTTTAAAGTAGCTTCTGCTAAAGTAGCTTTTTCTAAAGTAGCTTCTGCTGAAGTAGCTTCTGCTAAAGTAGCTTCTGCTAAAGTAGCTTTTTCTAAAGTAGCTTCTGCTAAAGTAGTTTCCGCTACAGTAGCTTCCGCTAAAGTAGCTTCTGCTAAAGTAGCTTCTGCTAAAGTAGCTTTTTCTAAAGTAGCTTCTGCTAACGTAGCTTCTGCTAAAGTAGTTTCTGCTAAAGTAGCTTCTGCTAAAGTAGCTTTTTCTAAAGTAAATTCTGCTAAAGTAGCTTTTCTAAAGTAGCTTCTGCTAAAGTAGCTTCTGCTAAAGTAGCTTTTTCTAAAGTAGCTTCTGCTAAAGTAGCTTTTCTAAAGTAGCTTCTGCTAAAGTAGCTTTTTCTAAAGTAGCTTCTGCTAAAGTAGCTTTTTCTAAAGTAGCTTCTGCTAAAGTAGTTTCCGCTAAAGTAGCTTCTGCTAAAGTAGCTTCTGCTAAAGTAGCTTTTTCTAAAGTAGCTTTTTCTAAAGTAGCTTCTGCTAAAGTAGTTTCTGCTAAAGTAGCTTCTGCTAAAGTAGCTTTTTCTAAAGTAGCTTTTTCTAAAGTAGCTTCTGCTAAAGTAGCTTTTTCTAGATTAGCTTCTGCTAAAGTAGCTTTTTCTAAAGTAGCTTCTGCTAAAGTAGTTTCCGCTAAAGTAGCTTCCGCTAAAGTAGCTTCCGCTAAAGTAGCTTCTGCTAAAGTAGCTTTTGCTAAAGTAGCTTCTGCTAAAGTAGCTTCTGCTAAAGTAGTTTCCGCTAAAGTAGCTTCCGCTAAAGTAGCTTTTTCTAAAGTAGCTTTTTCTAAAGTAGCTTCTGCTAAAGTAGCTTTTTCTAGATTAGCTTCTGCTAAAGTAGCTTCTGCTAAAGTAGCTTTTTCTAAAGTAGCTTCTGCTAAAGTAGTTTCCGCTAAAGTAGTTTCCGCTAAAGTAGCTTCCGCTAAAGTAGCTTCCGCTAAAGTAGCTTCTGCTAAAGTAGCTTTTTCTAAAGTAGCTTCTGCTAAAGTAGTTTCCGCTAAAGTAGCTTCTGCTAAAGTAGCTTCTGCTAAAGTAGTTTCCGCTAAAGTAGCTTCCGCTAAAGTAGCTTTTTCTAAAGTAGCTTCTGCTAAAGTAGCTTTTTCTAGATTAGCTTCTGCTAAAGTAGCTTCTGCTAAAGTAGCTTTTTCTAAAGTAACTTCTGCTAAAGTAGTTTCCGCTAAAGTAGCTTCCGCTAAAGTAGCTTCTGCTAAAGTAGCTTCTGCTAAAGTAGCTTCTGCTAAAGTAGCTTCTGCTAAAGTAGTTTCCGCTAAAGTAGCTTCCGCTAAAGTAGCTTTTTCTAAAGTAGCTTTTTCTAAAGTAGCTTCTGCTAAAGTAGCTTTTTCTAGATTAGCTTCTGCTAAAGTAGCTTCTGCTAAAGTAGCTTTTTCTAAAGTAGCTTCTGCTAAAGTAGTTTCCGCTAAAGTAGCTTCCGCTAAAGTAGCTTCCGCTAAAGTAGCTTCTGCTAAAGTAGCTTTTTCTAAAGTAGCTTCTGCTAAAGTAGCTTCTGCTAAAGTAGTTTCCGCTAAAGTAGCTTCTGCTAAAGTAGCTTCTGCTAAAGTAGCTTCTGCTAAAGTAGCTTTTTCTAAAGTAGCTTCTGCTAAAGTAGCTTTTTCTAAAGTAGCTTCTGCTGAAGTAGCTTCTGCTAAAGTAGCTTCTGCTAAAGTAGCTTTTTCTAAAGTAGCTTCTGCTAAAGTAGTTTCCGCTACAGTAGCTTCCGCTAAAGTAGCTTCTGCTAAAGTAGCTTCCGCTAAAGTAGCTTCTGCTAAAGTAGCTTTTTCTAAAGTAGCTTCTGCTAACGTAGCTTCTGCTAAAGTAGTTTCCGCTAAAGTAGCTTCTGCTAAAGTAGCTTTTTCTAAAGTAAATTCTGCTAAAGTAGCTTTTCTAAAGTAGCTTCTGCTAAAGTAGCTTCTGCTAAAGTAGCTTTTTCTAAAGTAGCTTCTGCTAAAGTAGCTTTTCTAAAGTAGCTTCTGCTAAAGTAGCTTTTTCTAAAGTAGCTTCTGCTAAAGTAGCTTTTTCTAAAGTAGCTTCTGCTAAAGTAGTTTCCGCTAAAGTAGCTTCTGCTAAAGTAGCTTCTGCTAAAGTAGCTTTTTCTAAAGTAGCTTCTGCTAAAGTAGTTTCTGCTAAAGTAGCTTCTGCTAAAGTAGCTTTTTCTAAAGTAGCTTTTTCTAAAGTAGCTTCTGCTACAGTAGCTTCTGCTAAAGTAGCTTTTTCTAAAGTAGCTTCTGCTAAAGTAGCTTTTTCTAAAGTAGCTTCTGCTGAAGTAGCTTCTGCTAAAGTAGCTTCTGCTAAAGTAGCTTTTTCTAAAGTAGCTTCTGCTAAAGTAGTTTCCGCTACAGTAGCTTCCGCTAAAGTAGCTTCTGCTAAAGTAGCTTCTGCTAAAGTAGCTTTTTCTAAAGTAGCTTCTGCTAACGTAGCTTCTGCTAAAGTAGTTTCTGCTAAAGTAGCTTCTGCTAAAGTAGCTTTTTCTAAAGTAAATTCTGCTAAAGTAGCTTTTCTAAAGTAGCTTCTGCTAAAGTAGTTTCTGCTAAAGTAGCTTTTTCTAAAGTAGCTTCTGCTAAAGTAGCTTTTCTAAAGTAGCTTCTGCTAAAGTAGCTTTTTCTAAAGTAGCTTCTGCTAAAGTAGCTTTTTCTAAAGTAGCTTCTGCTAAAGTAGCTTTTTCTAAAGTAGCTTCTGCTAAAGTAGTTTCCGCTAAAGTAGCTTCTGCTAAAGTAGCTTTTCTAAAGTAGCTTTTTCTAAAGTAGCTTCTGCTAAAGTAGTTTCTGCTAAAGTAGCTTCTGCTAAAGTAGCTTTTTCTAAAGTAGCTTTTTCTAAAGTAGCTTCTGCTAAAGTAGCTTCTGCTACAGTAGCTTCTGCTAAAGTAGCTTCCGCTAATGTAGCTTCCGCTAAAGTAGCTTCCGCTAAAGTAGCTTCTGCTACAGTAGCTTCTGCTAAAGTAGTTTCCGCTAAAGTAGCTTCTGCTAAAGTAGCTTCTGCTAAAGTAGCTTTTTCTAAAGTAGCTTCTGCTAAAGTAGCTTTTCTAAAGTAGCTTCTGCTAAAGTAGCTTTTTCTAAAGTAGCTTCTGCTAAAGTAGCTTTTCTAAAGTAGCTTCTGCTAAAGTAGCTTTTTCTAAAGTAGCTTCTGCTAAAGTAGCTTTTTCTAAAGTAGCTTCTGCTAAAGTAGTTTCCGCTAAAGTAGCTTCTGCTAAAGTAGGTTCTGCTAAAGTAGCTTCTGCTAAAGTAGCTTTTTCTAAAGTAGCTTCGCTAAAGTAGCTTCTGCTAAAGTAGTTTCTGCTAAAGTAGCTTTTTCTAAAGTAGCTTCTGCTAAAGTAGCTTCTGCTAAAGTAGCATCCGCTAATGTATCTTCCGCTAAAGTAGCTTCCGCTAAAGTAGCTTCTGCTAAAGTAGCTTCCGCTAATGTAACTTCTGCTAAAGTAGCTTTTTCTAAAGTAGCTTCTGCTAAAGTTGTTTCCGCTAAAGTAGCTTCTGCTAATGTAGTTTCTGCTAAAGTAGCTTCTGCTAAAGTAGTTTCGCTAAAGTAGCTTCTGCCAAAGGTTCTGCTAAAGTAGCTTCCGCTAATGTAGCTTCTGCTAAAGTAGTTTCTGCTAAAGTAGCTTTTCTAAAGTAGCTTCTGCTAAAGTAGCTTTTTCTAAAGTAGCTTCTGCTAAAGTAGCTTTTTCTAAAGTAGCTTCTGCTAAAGTAGCTTCTGCTAAAGTAGCTTTTTCTAAAGTAGCTTTTGCTAAAGTAGCTTCTGCTAAAGTAGCTTCTGCTAAAGTAGCTTTTTCTAAAGCTTCTGCTAAAGTAGCTTCTGCTAAAGTAGCTTTTTCTAAACTAGCTTCCGCTAAAGTAGCTTCAACTGAAATAGCTTCTGCTAAAGTGGCTACTGGCTACTTTAGCGGAAGCTAACCCCTCCTAGGAGTCCAGAGACGTTGCTATGGAACAGAAGGCTGGCGGTCATCCTTCCCGTTTTCGGTGTTATGTGGTTGCATAGCGGATTATGCGGATTATGCTAATCATAGTCGTTGGTCGGTCCAAACGGTTAAAAACGTGGAAAGTTCTGCCTACACTCACCTGCATACAGGTGGAAGGTGAGCCTCTCGATGAGCTTCAGGACCGTCCCGGCTTTAATGACGGGGATGCCAGACTTGGACTGGACGCTGTCCTCAAACACAACGTTCTGGTCCGAGTCGGGTTCGGCGAAGCGGTACAGCTGGACCGACGGCAGCCGCATCTGCTGCTCCTCGTCCTGCAGCAGCGCCTGGTCCAGCATGCGCTCCAGCGTGCCGCGGTACTGCAGCGACACCAGCGCCGCCATCCAGCCGTTCTTCTCCTCCGCCGACTTGGCGGCGAACAGCACGCCGCCGCCGTCTTTCGGCGCCACCTCGAAGGCGTGCCGCCACTCGCCGTCCCGGTCATCCCGGTCCACCACCCGGACCTTCCGCATCAGAAACTTCTCCTTGAGGCGGAACTCGGCGGCGGCGGCGCCGGGCAGCCGCGGCGGCGCGTGGCCGGCCTTGCAGCTGATCATCAGTCCGTCGAACAGGAAGATGTGGCGCTCGTGTTTGGCACCGACGCGGCTCAACGTGCCCTCCATGATGAACTCGTTACAGCACTGGGCGATGTCCGTCCCCTCCCAGCCGTCGATGCTCCGCTGGACGTCCTTCATCCTCCTGATGGCCAGGTGTTTGCTCTTCACCTGCTGGCTGTGGAGGCGGCAGGCCGGCTCGCTGGGGAAGAGCAGACAGAGCGACCGGTCAGAGGGGACCAGAGAGACATGTTGGACATGTCCTCCTCGTGTCCCACTGTCTATTCTATTTTAGCAGCTGAACGATTTCATCGGCGGCTGACTACGGCAACGTGTTTTTCTGAGCCGTCTTTAAACGCACCACGAGGGTTCATGTGCTAACGATAGCTTTACTGCAGCATTCATATCGCTCCATATTGATAACGATTGATTAGTTAGATTGAAATATCTGAAATCAGTTGTCCCTCCAGCTGGGATTGAGGTTGTTGCTAGGCAACCAAAGAGTGGGTAGTGATGCCAGCCAGAGCGGGTTGAAAGGTCAACATGAGGCTCAGGGTCAACATGAGGCTCAGGGTCAACATGAGGCTCCTGGTGTGATGATGCGTTCACTCCATCGCACCAATCACTATTCTGATCCTGTTCAATTCTAACACTAAAATTTATTTTACAATTATTCCATCAAAAAAATTATGTCTAACAAATTGAGCTCTGATCAAAACTTTTGGATTAAAATATTTTTTTATATCTCATTAAAATTGAAAGCATTATTTCTTTAAACAAAACAATTAGTAAAGTTCATCAGTGTGACTGCCTCACACCTGCCCTCATGTTTCATTGTGTGCATCTGTATGTCTAAAAACAAAGTTTGTTTTTTTTAGTTAGATCACTCATTTTTGTTTGAAACTTTTTATTTTGTACAGTTCTTGAGTCCAAGATTTTTTTTATGCCTGAACTCACAGGAACACGCAGGGGCCCAAGGGCGGAGCCCCCAAGGGCGGGGCACAAGGGCGGGGGGCCCAAGGGCGGGGGGGCCCAAGGGCGGGGCATGCAAGACATGTTCCCATTGACTCGATTTTAAGGGCTCGGTGTTTCTGCTAATTATTTTCTAAAAGTCTCTTTCATGGTTTTAAAACTAATGCATGCTCATGTGTCATAATGGCACATTGTAATAAAAAATACAAAAATTACCACCAACTTTCTGGCAGAAACCGCTTACCCACTGTTGTCAGTGGGTGTGCTAACTAGCCTTAGCATCAATAGCGGGCTATGCTAGCTGCAGCGTAGCAGAGAGCTAGGGGTTAGCTGACCCATCCAGCTGGGCTTCACCTGTGTGTTTCAGTTTATCCAGAGAAGGCCAGTAGTTGTCTTGCCATCAGAAGGTTGTAGGTGAGATTCCAACTTCCTCCAGTCACATGTCGATGTGCCCTGGGGCAAGGCACTTTACCCCAAACTGCCTACCGATCTGCATATCGGTGTATAAATGTGTGTGTCAACATGACTTGACCTACCTGAGCCTCCGCTTGGCCAGGCTCCTGGAGCAAATCCTCTCCAAGCTGCTCTGCAGGTTGAGCAGCGCCGTGATGGCCTGACGAAGGCACTCCTTATCCTCCTCATCCTCGCTGCGCTCCTCCAGTTGCTATGGAAACACACCCGAGTCAGGGCCACCTGCACAGGTACAGCGTGGGGCCAGCAGGACCAGAACCACCAACCGGACCTGCAGGTCCCGGCCCAACTGGACACCAGAACCACCAGAACCAACGGGATCACTGACTGGTTCTGGAAGAGTTCTGACCGAGTAGAACAACAGAACCAAGGGTCCATCTGAGAGAGAGGTGGAGGAGAGAGAGAGGTGGAGGAGAGAGAGAGAGAGGTGGAAGAAAGAGAGAGAGGTGGAAGAGAGAGAGAGAGAGGTGGAGGAGAGAGAGAGAGGGGTGGAGGAGAGAGAGAGGTGGAGGAGAGAGAGAGAGGGGGAGGAGGAGAGAGAGAGAGGTGGAAGAAAGAGAGAGAGAGGTGGAGGAGAGAGAGAGAGGTGGAGGAGAGAGAGAGAGAGGTGGAAGAAAGAGAGAGAGAGGTGGAGGAGAGAGAGAGAGGGGTGGAGGAGAGAGAGAGGTGGAGGAGAGAGAGAGAGAGGTGGAGGAGAGAGAGAGAGGTGGAGGAGAGAGAGAGAGGTGGAGGAGAGAGAGAGAGAGGTGGAGGAGAGAGAGAGAGGTGGAGGAGAGAGAGAGGTGGAGGAGAGAGAGAGAGAGGTGGAGAGAGAGAGAGGTGGAGGAGAGAGAGAGAGAGAGTGGAGGAGAGAGAGAGAGGTGGAGGAGAGAGAGAGGTGGAGGAGAGAGAGAGAGAGGTGGAGGAGAGAGAGAGGTGGAGGAGGGTGTGTGTGACCTTCAATGTGTCCAGCAGGTGTAGGCAGTGGTAGACGGGGGTCAGCAGCAGCCTGGGCAGGACGTAGCGAACGGCGTCTTTAAATCCCTCGCAGATGGACTGGAACAGAGGATGAAGAGGTCCATCTTCATCAGTATCATCATCATCATCGTTTTTTATTTAAAGGGACCCCGTCCCAATAAGAAAAGAGGAAGCCACTGCTAGCTCCACAGCCGTTAGCGCTGCTAGCTCCACAGCCGTTAGCGCTGCTAGCTCCACAGCCGTTAGCGCTGCTAGCTAAAGGCTAGACCGGTTGGAGGCATGATAGCATGCGGGTTCCAGAGACTTGGCTGGCCCGAACTGCAGGTCCGGTTCGCACTCATGTCAGAACTTCATCATCATTGTGGGACCTGTCAGATGAAGCGCCCCCAGGTGTGACTGGACTTACCTGTAGATGGGCAGAGGCTCCAGGTTTGGTCACTAGATCCAGGAAGTGATCATGGAAGGCAGGATGCAGGACTTCCTGAGCATACGCCTCATAGGGATCGAAGGCCAACTCCTGTCAAACAGAGGACAGATGTGCCAGGAGCCACCAGGTGAGCGGCTCCAGGTGAGCGGCTCCAGGTGAGCGGCTCCAGGTGAGCGGCTCCAGGTGAACTCACCTCTGCCAGGTCCTCAAAGCAGCTGCCCACCAGTGGGTGGGGGCTGCTCTCGTCCGTCATCTCCACTGTGTCCTCCAGCAGGCCCAGCAGCTTCACCGTCACTTCCTGGATGTCCACCAGGCGGCCAAAGATGCTATCCACGTCCTGGGGAACAGGGAACCAGGTCAGAACCGGAACCAGGTCAGAACCTGAACCTGGACCGGAACCAACAGAGCCGTACCTGAGTGGGGAAGAGTGTGGGGCAGGAGGCGAAGGGCTCCCTGAACACCTTGAGCAGCAGGTGCAGCTGCCTCAGGTACTGGTGTCCATCAGCCAGGAAGCTCCGGACCAGGTCGCAGTATCGCTGCTCCTCATTGGCCGACGGCTCCTCGTCCAGCAGCGGGAACAGACCCATGTCCTCCTCGTCCTGGTGGAACATGTCCATCAGAACCTGCAAGGTCACCTGGAGGTTAGACCGGCCCAAAAGCCCGCTCTGATCCGACCCATTAAAACATTGTGACATCATCAGGGAAAATCGCTCATCTCTCATTGGTCCTTTGAACACCAATTATCAATTCCGTTTTTTATGAAAGTTTTGTTTTAGGAAAGCCCTGTGCTCATCGTTACATGGATACAGCAGTTTGCACCAAATGACCTTTCTGTGTTTTATTACTGTTCACTGCATTCAGGGATTTGGAGGCGACTCTTCGTCGTTTCTCCAGCTCAGAAACGTTGGAGTCATCGTCACTTCCTGTCAGAACGGATCAATAAATAGTGAACATGGCTGCCGTCCTGCAGTATGACCAGCTCCCTCCTCTTCGTCTTCTTCCTCCATAACTGCTGAGAAATCTCTTCGTCATCCAGACTCCTCAGTCGTTTATGTTCTCATCTAACCTTTGACCTTTGCACCACAAAAAGCCCAAAACGAATGTCAGTTCTAAGTTTCAACTGCTCACCTTGTCGGCGCACATCGCCACAGTGATGTCCTGCTTGGTGATGTCATCATGGCGGATGTTCCTGACGTAATTCCCCCAGCTTCAAGATGTCTGCCGAGATATACTCCAGAACGGCGACCATGTAGACACAGACCTGATGATCGAGTTTATAGCCCAGCACCTCCTGCAGGGGGAGGAGGAGGAGGAAGAGGAGGATGAAGAAGAGGAGGATGAGGAAGATGAGGATGAAGAAGAGGAGGATGAGGATGAAGAAGAGGAGGATGAGGAGGTGAGGATGAAGAAGAGGAGGAAGAGGAGTGAGAATGAGGAACAGCAGGATGAGGAAGATGAGGATGAAGTTGAGGAGGATGAGGAAGAGAAGCGTGAAGAAGAGGAGGATGAGGATGAAGAAGAGGAGGATGAGGAGGATGAGGATGAAGAAGAGGAGGATGAGGAGGATGAGGATGAAGAAGAGGAGGATGAGGAGGATGAGGATGAGGAAGACGAGGAAGAGGAGGTTGAGGATGAGGAAGAGGAGGATGAAGAGGATGAGGAAGAGCAGGATGAGGAAGATGAGGATGAAGAAGAGGAGGATGAGGAAGATGAGGATGAGGAAGATGAGGATGAAGAAGAGGAGGATGAGGAAGATGAGGATGAAGAAGATGAGGAAGAGGAGGATGAAGAGGATGAGGATGAGGAAGATGAGGATGAAGATGAGGAGGATGAGGAAGAGAAGAGTGAAGAAGAGGAGGATGAGGAGGATGAGGATGAAGAAGAGGAGGATGAGGAAGAGAAGCGTTAAGAAGAGGAGGATGAGGATGAGGAGGACGAGGAAGAGGAGGATGAAGAGGATGAGGAAGAGCAGGATGAGGAAGATGAGGATGAAGAAGAGGAGGATGAGGAAGATGAGGATGAAGAAGGAGGAGGAGGAGGATGAGGATGAAGAAGATGAGGAAGAGGAGGATGAAGGATGAGGAAGATGAGGATGAAGATGAGGAGGATGAGGAAGAGAAGCGTGAAGAAGAGGAGGATGAGGAGGATGAGGATGAAGAAGAGGAGGATGAGGAAGAGAAGCGTTAAGAAGAGGAGGATGAGGATGAGGAAGACGAGGAAGAGGATGAGGAAGAGGAGGACGAGGAAGAGGAGGATGAAGAGGATGAGGAAGAGCAGGATGAGGAAGATGAGGATGAAGAAGAGGAGGATGAGGAAGAGAAGCGTGAAGAAGAGGAGGATGAGGAGGATGAAGAAGAGGAAGAGGAGGATGAAGAAGAGGAGGATGAGGATGAGGAGGATGAAGAAGAGGAGGATGAGGATGAAGATGAGGATGAAGAAGAGGAGGATGAGGAAGATGAGGATGAAGAAGAGGCGGATGAGGAAGAGAAGCGTTAAGAAGAGGAGGATGAGGATGAGGAAGACGAGGAAGAGGAGGATGAGGAAGAGGAGGACGAGGAAGAGGAGGATGAAGAGGATGAGGAAGAGCAGGATGAGGAAGATGAGGATGAAGAAGAGGAGGATGAGGAGGATGAGGAAGAGGAGGATGAGGAAGATGAGGATGAAGAAGAGGAGGATGAGGAAGATGAGGATGAAGAAGAGGAGGATGAGGAAGAGAAGCGTGAAGAAGAGGAGGATGAAGAAGAGGAGGATGAGGAAGAGGAGGATGAGGAGGATGAAGAAGAGGAAGAGGAGGATGAAGAAGAGGAAGAAGAGGATGAGGAGGATGAAGAAGAGGAGGATGAGGATGAAGAAGATGAAGAAGAGGAGGATGAGGAGGAGGATGAAGAGCAGCGTACCTTTAGCAGTGGGTGGATCTTGTCGACAGGAAGTGCCAGCGGGTTCTTCCTCTTCTTCTTCTCGATGGCGGCCAGCGCGTCGGCGATCGCCCACTTATCGATAGGGTGAGGAAAACTCCTCTGGACCCGCTCCTGAAGAGAGACGGGTCAGAACCGGAGCTAGAACCAGAACCGGTCTTCTGGACTCCAAGCTGGAGGTTCTGTATCCGACACATTTTTCTTCTCAGACGGTGCGTTTACTGCCCCCTGCTGGCCGGACCATTACTCTGACCTTTGACCTGGGTCAACCTTAGCCAACCAGAAAGTTCTGCCAGGTTCAAACTGAAGGGACCCAGCGGTACGGTGAGCAGAACCCAGCATTGGGCCCAAACCTCTAAAAGAACCGGGTCCAGCAGGTTTAAAGAGTTTCTGGAGAACCGTTCACCTGTAGGGGTTATTGGACCTGGACCCAGTGACTCCAGCTGGTCCGGTTTGTCTGGTTCTGGTTCTGGCCATCGGCTCTGAACGGATCTCTCTGGAGACCGGTTGCCATGGAAACAGCCTATCAGCCGCTCTGTGAAGTCCTGACGATGACATCACAGCTGCAAGCTGCTGATTGGGCGATTGTCATCACCACCAGACAGGAAGATGGAGGGACTGGGTGGAGCCAGAGTGAGTGAATGAAAGACCACGCCCACTGGATGATGTCATCAGCTTTCATTCAGCCCACAATGTTACAGACAGGTGTGTGTGTGTGTGTGAGGTTGTGTGTGTGTGTGTGCGTGTGAGGTTGTGTGTGTGTGCGTGTGTGTGTGTGTGTGTGTGTGTGTGTGTGTGTGTGTGTGTGTGTGTGGGTGTGTGTGTGAGGGTGTGTGTGTGTGTGTGTGTGTGTCACCTCCACGTCCTGCACGGTGCGCGGCTGAGCCTGACACAGCATGCTGAGCAGCTGCAGGATCAGGTCCTCGATGTGCTGCAGCGCCTCCTGCTGGGACTTCAGGTTAGGATGCACCTGGTACAACACCTGTACACACACACACACACACACACACACACACACGCACACACACGTTTGTTTGGCTTCCTTTGGTTTTAGCTGCGATTCATGACTAACTAGACATGCTGCCTAACCTAATTCCCTTTCTGAGGCTGACCTCTGACCTCTGACCTGGCTTTGGTCCCCAGAAGGTTAGTAAATCCTGGAGCGACACAAACATCTGTGCTTCTCGTCGGTCTGGGATGAACTCGCTCTGACCCGAGTCATCTCACCTCAGGAACCGGATCAGAACCACAAAGCTTGAGCGTGCTGTACGGTCAAAACCAGAACTGGGCTGGTTCTGGACAGACAGGTTTCTGTTTGGACCTGCTGGGTTCTGGTTCTAAAGGGAACTTGTTTCCTCTGGTGAACAAGTTCTGCCTTCATGTGGGCGGGGCCAATTCCAACAGAGCGCTTTCTGGTTGGTTAATCCACAGCGCCCACCCTAACCCAGCTGCAGAACCAGAACCAGAACCAGAACCAGATCACCTGAGATCACTGCTGCAGCTCTGAGGTTATTCACCAATGGAAGGAGTCAGTGATTGGCTGGCTGGTGATGATGTCAGCAGCTGTGGAGCAAAGGTCAGGGTTTGACCCTGATCAGGTGTCAGGAAGTCTGACCGTCTCCAGGTTCTGATCCGAACCCAGAAGCACCAGAAACCGCAGCTACTGGCTTCATGACCTATCTGTCTACCTATGTGACATCATGCAGTGATGTGACGTCACTGGTTGTCAGGGAAACCATTCACTGAACAGTCCGGGAGCTGACTGTGATACAACCTGAGCGTTCCCATGACAACAGAGGACGGGTCAGAACCTGGACCGAGTTGGACAAGAACTCCAGGGTGTCTTTGTTGGACCTGATCTGCTTCTGGTCCTATCGCCTCCCTGACTGAACCGGGTCAGAGCGGTTCGGTTCGGCGGTACCTTCTCCAGGGCCGGAACCAGCAGGCCTCTCCACTTCCCGGCGTTGTCCTCGCTGAAGAAGTCGTACTGCGGCTGGGCGGCCTGCATGTCTGCGGCCCGGGCCGGCTGCTGGAGCCCCGCGGCGGGCCGGACCGGCACGGCAGGCCGGGCTACATGAAGCGGGCCCCGGGTCGGCGGGGCCGGGACGATCCTCCGAAGCGGACCCGGCCCCCGCCACCATCCTTGGCTGGAAGTTAGCTCCGCGGTCTGCAGCTGGAAGTCCCTTCGCTGGTTCGGTTCGGGTCAGCGGGAGGAGGCCATGGTGCCGTTAGCCTGTTAGCTGCGGCGCTGCTAGCGGCGCGGATCCCCGGGTTCTCCGGGAAGGCGGCCCGAAGCTGCCGGTGTCCGCCTCTCTGGACCGTAGAGGAGCCTCTGGGAGCAGCTGGGGCGGTTCGGTGGACTCGGCTCGGTACCGAGGGGTCTCATAGACGGGGCTCCGATCCTGCAGCTCCTGCTCTGGCAGTGAAAGCCTGACTGGGTCTGGGTGGCTGCGGGGTCTGGCTGCGGGGCCCGGCGGGCGGACACTCGCCGACCAAACGGCGGCGGTTGTTGTCACTGTGGCGGTGCGGAACACGGTGCTCTCCTGCGCATGCGCTGTCTGCAGAACACTGACGTACATTGGCGGGTCACTGATGAAGGTTGCACGCGCGGCCGGCAGCGGTACTGCAGTTCGGAACCCTCGGTTCGTTTGGTACCGAGCCGCGGCTCCCAGTTCACCAGTAAAGTTTTCGGGTCTGAATGTTTCATCTCTCCTTCTGCAGCCCTGACAAACTCATCTGATTACATACCAAGGAGATGGAGATTTTCCAGGATTTCAATGTTGCCCTTCAGTCTCCGGACCGCATGGGAAGCTATGGTGGGCCGGATTTGGCCCCCGGGCCTGGATTTGGCTGCAGCCACATGGCAGTGAGAGAGCTAACCTTGAGTTCAGTGAATCTTCATCAAACTGAAACAACCTGACAGTCCGGTTCTCCATCAGGTCTCCGTCAGGTGTCCATCAGGTCTCCGTCAGGTCTCTCTGGATGTAGCAGCAGATGGTCTCGGCGTCAGACCGGTTCTCCTGTCTGTGATTCGGTTTCCACAGCAGAGAGAGGAAGAGTCGGTGCTCATCATCCTCACAGCATCTTCTAGAACCATGTTTCTCTGAATGACTTCATACATTTGCTGGCCCAACCAGAACCCGACCTTCTGCAACGCTGCCATGAGAAACTGAAAGACGCAAAAGCAAAGTGAAGAACCGGTCCGGTCAAACGGCATCTGAAGGTCAGAGGGCATCTGAAGGTCAGAGGCAGTTACTCAGTTTAGGTGCAAGAAACAGAGACACACAGTCACATAGAGGCGTTACATCATTTATTTACAGATAAATCTCAGAATGACATCAGCAGATCCAGAACCCGGCAGGGGGCAGCAGAACCCAGCGGGGGCAGCAGAACCCAGCGGGGGTTTTCGGGTGTTATTAGCACAAGGTTCTGTGGTTCTCTGAGGATCGGTTACTGCTGACATCAACAGGTCAGAGAGTCTCTGGGCAATCGGGTTCTGGAACGGATTCCGTCATGGATCAGGCAGATCCTGGGTGGTCAGTGGACTGAATCCAGTTAAGTTTTTTCTGACCCATAAAGTCTCTGACCTCGAAACTGGTACGGTCCGATTGGTTCCTTCCAGTTTGTGGCTCAGTAGCTGAATGATCAGAACTATCAGAACACAGCTGCAGAATAATACCGGATCAGAACATTTACAGTATTTACATCCAGGCTGTGGTCCAACGTTCACAGAACCAATCTCTGGGCTTCTCCAACCAGAACCAACCAACCCATTGACCCAGTCAGGTCCAGTTTGCTCACCTTCAGGCCGGGCTGATGGAACCGGACCCGAGCAACGGAATTCTGGACAGGAGCTGCTGAGATTCAGGTTCGTTCTGCAGGTCCGGTTCTTTAGTAACCAATGGCCCGCTTCAATCTGCAGACTGAAACTTCTGAGCGCGCTCACTGGAGATGTTTGTTTCATCCAATCACATTCACACACACAGTCCATAAACGTTAACGAGTCGAATTACTGAGTCCAGTAACTCCACAAATTAATGAATCAAATTAACGAGTCCAGAGACGTTAACCAGTCTAGTTAATGAGTCAGTTAACAAGTCTAGTTAACGGGTCAGTTAACGAGTCTAGTTAACGGGTCTAGAGGTGTTAACAAGCTGTGATTTTAACAAATCCAGATCTGAGTCGTGGGAAACCCAGTGGAATGAAAAACATTCCTCATCCTCCAAAATAAAAGCTCTCAGGAGAAACTGTGAGGAGCCTCATCTCGTGTGGCCACGCCCACCTCTGATGTCATAGCTGATCACCTGAAAATCTGCAGTGGTCAGTATCCAACTGGATTCACTTAACACTTCCTTAGTTTACCTCCACCAGGGGGCGCTACCTACACAAAGGATCCACAGATAGGTGAGTCTGTCCACCTGAGGTCCAAAGTCTCGCTGCCGGTTCCGGCTGATCACACGGAGGATTCTCGGGCCGTTTTGGATCCGAGTGCGCCGGCCCGGCTGAGGAAAGGGAAGGCGGTTCCGAGGCAGCCGGAGGCGACGGTCAGACCCAGGCTGGCCCAGGCACAGCAGATGGACCCGTAGCCGTGGTCCACATCGGACGGGAGGCCGTAGATGAAGGGCGGGTTCCTGGAGAGGTCGTAGGTCACGCTGGCTGCATACGTGCACAGAGAAATGGTGCAGAAGATCCCTGCAGACAGAAGCAATGCTGGGTCAGAACACACAGAGGATCCTGGGTTCTGAAAGCAGAACATGACCCAGTAGAACCTCAGTGGGTCAGAACCTCAGGACTTTCAGCGAATCAAACAGAACCGGGATGCAAACAGAAAGTTCTTCCTCTTGTCTGGAATCACCTGCTGCTGAGCCGCCGTCCGGTTCTGGTTCTTAACAGATCTCATGCGTACGATTACACACGCTCCACCGTGTGTAATCGTACGCATGGTTCTGTGTCCGGCCCTGACCGGTCCAGTGACCTTCAGGGTGTGCGGCAGCGCCTGGCTGCCCCAGCAGGGGCGCCCCCTACCTGCCATCAGGAAGAGCAGGCCGGAGACGTGCTGCGTCAGACTCTCCTCCCAGAAGAAGCCGACCGACGCCACGATGCTCCCGCACAGCAGGACGGCGGCGGCCATTCCCAGGAAGCCGGCCGTGATGCGCCGCAGATCTGAGGACACACACACACACACACACACACACACACACATATAACACACACACACACATATATAACACACACACACAGCAGTGAGCATCTGGACCTGTGCTGCATGAGCAGGCAGGAAGTTCTCAGAGTACCAGGTTCAGGTTCTGGTTCTGGTTCTGGTTCTGGTCTTTAGTTTCTAATGAGGCTCAGAGATCCATACATTGTTGCCATGGTAACCAGCTTCTGCTCACCCCTTCTGTTACATAACCACTGTAGCATGTTTCCATGGCAACTGGCGACATACAGTAAGGACTAAGGAGCAGCCAATGAGAGGCTGACGCTGAGTGATGTCACTCAGGTGACATCAGCCTGCAGGTAACCTTCACATTGTGCATGTGTGTGTGTGTGTGTGTGTGTGTCTGTCCCTGTGTGTGTGTGTGTGTGTGTGTGTGTGTGTGTGTGTGTGTGTCTGTGTGTGTGTGTGTGTGTGTGTGTGTGTGTGTGTGTGTGTGTGTGTGTGTGTCTGTGTGTGTGTGTGTGTGTGTGTGTGTCTGTCTGTGTGTGTGTGGTGTGTGTGTGTGTGTGTGTGTGTGTGTGTGTGTGTGTGTGTCTGTGTGTGTGTGTGTGTGTCTGTGTGTGTGTGTGTGTGTGTGTGTGTGTGTGCTTACGCAGCAGGTGCCACTCGTCCTGCTGGATGGTCCTGGTCAGGTTCAGAGGGATGTTTCCTTAAATCTGATTGGCTGAGAGAAGTGGTACTTCACAGCTGTGCAGCGATCTGCGATACCTGCAGACACACAGGTGAGACACATCTGTGATGATGTCATCAAGCAGCAGAAGCTCCCTGATAACCTGCCAACCTTCAGGGTCAGAGTGCAGGTGCATCATGGGAACCATAGTGATGCGCAGTGGCTCTAAGCTGACTAATGGAGGCTGATGTAATCTGTGGTTCTGGTTCTGCCGGAGCGGGTCACCGCGTTCGGTAGGACCCAGTCTGCTGGTGTCAGGTCAGCAGGACCTTGGTTCTGATCCGTCCTGGCCCACCGCTGTTGGATCGGGTCAGAGCTCAGGATTATCCAGCTGCACGTCTTCAACACCTGGACAGGAACTGGAACCCAGATGGTTCTGGAACCTCCGTCTGGACCGGCCTGTGGGCCGGGCGTTCTTAAAAGGGTTCTACAGGAGTCTGACCGGGATCAGATCCAGAACCTGAACAAACCATCCAACCAGGGGAAAGCTGCAGCTGGTGAATCCAAAACCAGCAGGGAGAACCAGAACCAGAACCAGAACCAGAACTAGCTCTCAACTGCTGTCACCGTGGACAGGTTGCCAGTCCCACCAGTCCTCCCAGTTCACTGGTACCAGCAGGTACTGGGTTGAGTTTAAACTGAGCTTCTTCTCACTCCAGTTCAATTTCAACACACAGATTGATGAGGCGATGACATCATCAGGTGACCTTTGACATCCCCTCCTGTGATGTCATCAGGGTCACGCCTTCAGGAAGCTCAGGTGTCTGAACGGAACATCCGCAGCAGCAGATCACGTGATGAAGCATTCCCACCCATCCGTGGTGCATTTATTAGTGTGTGTGTGTGTGTGTGTGTGTGTGTGTGTGTGTGTTTGTGTGTGTGTGTGTGTGTGTGTGTGCGGGCTCACGCACCCCGGTCGATCAGCTTGTCGATGTCCGGGTCCAGTCCCTTGAAGTAGCACTTCCTCCAGAGGCCGGAGTGCGTGGAGAACAGCGGCCTGCCGCACTCCGTCTCCAGGATGCCCATCCCAGGATGGCCCGCCAGTTCTCCAGCAGCTCCTCCTCCCTGCTGCCCACATGCACGGGCTTCATCAGCGCCACGTCCCGCTGCCGGGCCGCGGCGCCGCCGGTGTCCACCAGCGGCAGGTGGTAGATGGCATCTCCCGGTTCTTCTGGTCGTTGGAGTCGGAACCGTCGCAGTTCTGCTTGTGCCTGCGGGTGTCGGTCTGGTACCAGTGGTCGGTGGAGATGGCGGTGACCAGCAGCAGCAGGGACAGCGAGCTGAGCGCCAGGCTCACCGCGGACACCTTCACCGTGATGGGCCGCGCTCTCTCCATGGCCGGCAGCTGGACCGAACCGGCGGCGGTTCTGCTTTCTCTGCGCGGGTTCCGTTACTGGACATGCTGAGCTGCCATCCTCCTCCTCCATCAGCTGTTCCCGGTTTGCCCTGGAGAGCGCGTTGTCATGCCGACTGGCCTCTGAGCTGCGTCAAGGTGCGTGCAGGTGGGCTGCTGCACCGGAAGCCGGCCCTTCACAATAAAAGTCCAGCGTCATTCTTGTTCTCGAAACCTCCAGTGACTCTCTTCCTGCTGGCGTCAAAGAACCGAAGTGAACTTTGACCTACACCGTCTGACGTCATCAGCAGGTCCTAACCACCTGCTGGTTCGGAGACCAGAACGACAGACCCTCTGATTACGCAACATCTGTTCAATTAATCTGGATTATTCCCATCATTATTGAATTCTTGAAAGAGGAAATATTTTCATAACGTCTGCATTAAGTTATAAAGTTATAATATCCACCCTGAACCCAAAACTGCTTTATGTTTATCCAACATAACCAGTTTCAACTATTTTATGATGAAACTAGAAGAGATTATAACTCAGGAGCTCAAGTCCAACTCCAGCCCACTGCCCTGAGACCGGCCTAGTCAAAGGCCGAATTTATGCATATGAACACAGACTGGACTGGAGAACTGGGTCGGACTCTCCACCCCAGAACTCAACTGGTTCCAGTCTAACCTGAAGAACTGGAATTTTGTCTAAATCAAGAGGTCAGAGGTCACCCCAAGGCTCCATCCTACGACCCTGTGATTCAATGTCTGTCAGCCTCCAATGGTTCAGGTGACAACAGGAAATAAGACCGGTCACATGACGAGCAGATGCTACAGCTCCAGTTATGGGGTAGGGTCCCATGTGACCTATGACCTCATCAAGGTCTGCTGGTGACCTCAGCATGAACAGAGAAATGTGTGGATAACCAGGAAGATCCAATTCTGCACCACCCATTCTACACCACCCGGTTCTACACCACCCAGTTCTACACCACCCAGTTCTACACCACCCGGTTCTACACCACCCAGTTCTACACCACCCAGTTCTACACCACCCGGTTCTACACCACCCAGTTCTACACCACCCGGTTCTACACCACCCAGTTCTACACCAGCCAGTTCTACACCACCCAGTTCTACACCACCCGGTTCTACACCACCCAGTTCTACACCACCCGGTTCTACACCACCCGGTTCTACACCACCCGGTTCTACACCACCCGGTTCTACACCACCCGGTTCTACACCACCCAGTTCTACACCACCCAGTTCTACACCACCGGTTCTACACCACCCGGTTCTGCACCACCCAGTTCTGCACCACCCGGTTCTGCACCACCCAGTTCTGATTTTAGGTAAATTGAAAATGTTATGAAATATTTGTTGCTTCATAAACTTTTATAATGTTCTTCCCTTCAAGGCTTTTATGTGCTTCGCTTCATCTTGGCGTTAATCGTGTTTCTGTGCTGTTGGGTTTTTCCGGGTCGTTTCCGGGTCGTTTCCGGGTCGGCTCTGCAGGCCCGTCGCTCAGCGGGAAGCTCTGCCTCCTTCACCTGCTGGATGGATCCAGATCATCTAGTGCAACATGTCTGGTGTTTCAGTGTTTCCCATTTGAAAGCAATAAAAACAGCGAAGCAGGAAAATGACTTCATCGTAATGAAGTCTGTTCTCTGTTCATAAAAATCCAACTCTCTTGGCACCTTCACTGGTCGTTCATAAATCTGATGGTTTACAGATCTGCTGCTGCTGGATCAACCTGCTGGTTCTGGTTCTGCTCTGCATCAGAACCAGAACCAGGAGAAGCAGCATTCAGCTTCTATGCGCCACAGATCTGGAACAAACTTCCTGAAAACTGTAAAACAGCCGAAACCCTGAGCTCCTATAAACCCCGACTAGAAGCTGTTCTACCTCTGAGGCGAAACGGATGAATAATTTATCGTTGGGACTAAATGCAACGTTTCGATTCTTTGCTCTGTTTTTGAAACGACGTGTTGCTGAAATGTGAACCACAAATCACATCTGATTGATCAATAGCTAAACATTCAGCTCCAAACTGTTCAGTTTGCTCAGAGCTACATGTTTAGCCAAGATGGAAATTTACTTTGAGACAGGTGGAGGGAGGAGGACTTTCAAAATAAAGGCTGGGCCAACGCTCCACCAGTCCTGCTGGTGAGACGCTGCAGCATCTCGATGAGCCATCTTTTTATTTGGTGGTCCACTTCCGGTTATCAGCAACTGATTCAGAGTCAGGTCTAAATATTTGGCTCAGAGATCCATAGGAATCGCACAGCCACCCTAATGAGCAGCTGATGTAATCCGGTGGTTTTATTTTGAAATTCGGTTGTGAAGGAAACTCCAGATTAGTGCTGAGTCTGCAGATCGATGGGGGGATTAGCAGGAGGGGGTGGAGGTGTGTTTTCCTGTTGGAGGGTCATGTGATTGGACTGGACTCATCTTCGTCCTTGTCAGCTTTCTCTCGTCTCCGTGGCGACCGGGTGACTGAGGCCTCCTGGGAGCATCAGGTGATGCTGCAGGCCGTCCCAGGAAGAACATAAAAGCTCTGAGAGCGATCAATAATTCAGGAGCGACCCTGCTGGCCTCTGCTGCTTCCTGTAACTCAACACCTCCCCCAAACCAGCCAGAAGTGACTGGAGCTTCGGGAACAGGAAGTGAGGAGAAAACGCCTCTCTCCAAAATAAAACAAAATGAAAACAGGAAGCTGCACTGGATGCAGGGGCGCTGCCAGAAATCCTAGGGCCCAGGCGGCTGCTGTTCCTGTTTCTTGAGTCGATTTGACCCATAAAAGGCGTCACATTTCAAAGGCCTCGCTGTCTTTGGATAGCAGCACAATATTTACATGCAACAGTCCTCATGCTGCAGGCCAGTCGGTTGCATTTAGACACTCAAATGTCTTAAATACACATAAAGCAATCCAGACTTCTCAAAAAATGTTACGTAGTTGCATTTTATTCAAGCTGCACTATATAAGTTTAATAAAAAAATATGCGTTTTCCATATTTGTTAAAGTTGGCACCATGTTGTAATAGTTTGTTATGAGACAGATAATCTGTGAAACCAATCAATCTCCTCCACCTGAGCTGCTATTACTGGCTAATGCAACATTGTGACCAAAACAACCAATCAGAACCAGGAGGAGGGTCTTAGCGCTGTCAATCAACCTTGTTCACTGCTAAATGTGCTAATCAATGGGGTTAGAGCTTCTGCTGACCAACTCACAGGTTGTTAAATGTAGTAAAACGTCCAAGTTAAATAGATGAATATGTTAGTAATTTCTTCCCTTAATTCCTTTACTGCTAGTGAAAAGGGGGGAGGGGGGGGCGCACTTTTCTCCTACATATTATGATGTTTCTCAGTTATTTAAGTGACCAAAGGTCTGTATTATCATTATTATTGTTTTCATTTTACTGCCTTTTCACTGCAAACACCAGTATTTCATATTGTCTTATAAAAATGTATTAATGGCCCAAACATAACGATAAAGACTGAGACAATAAATTATTATTTTTTTATTCAAATGAAAAGTTCACATCACCAAGCTGATATTTTGTCGTTGTGTTTTATGCAGAGCAGCTCAGATTGAGCTCAGTGTTTTTTCACCTCTTGGGTCAAATTAAAAGTATTGTAAATAATTGTGGCTCCTTTGACATCCAGCTCCGCCCAGTCGGACCGGAAGCTCCGCCCAGTCAGACCAGAAGCTCCGCCCAGTCATACCGGAAGCACCACCCAGTCGGACCGGAAGCTCCGCCCAGTCAGGCCAGAAGCTCCGCCCAGTTGGACGGAAGCTCCGCCCAGTTAGACCGGAAGCTCCGCCCAGTTAGACCGGAAGCTCCGCCCAGTCGGACCGGAAGCACCACCCAGAGCAGCTCAGAAGCTGCATCCTGTCAGCTCTTCCTGTGTGTGTGTGTGTGTGTGTGTGTGTGTGTGTGTGTGTGTGTGTGTGTGTGTGTGTGTAATACCTTGTGGGGGCCAAAGCCTAGTCCCCACAACAGGGTCAGAGGTCAGAAATAAAATAAAGAGCCACACAAACCTGTGTGGTAAATCAGCACCAGTCAGTTTCCCCCCCCCTTTCAAAATAAAGGTCTCTGAAGGATGACATTAATGCAGCCAGATACCGTGGATCCAGATGGTTGCCCTGGTGTTTCTGCAGCTGATTATTGATAATGAAGATATTATTGGTCAGCTGTGACAGGAAGTGGCCATGTTGAGCGCGCTCAGAGCGGCCCGGTTCTGCTGACCTGTTCAGATCTGAGCTGCATCAAGGTCAACAGCAAGGACCCTGCTGCCATGGCAACAGGCTATAAAAACAGCAGCAGAGACGCCGCCATGTTGTGTGTGGCGACTCGGTCTAAAAATGAGAGCTGGAGTCCAACACCAACAAGTCCACCCTGGTAGAGAGTAAGAATTCAGAACCGGAAGTAACTGATAACAGCATCAAAATAAATGTTCAGTTGTTTTTCTGATTTCAAGATGAGGTTCTGAACTTCAACCCGGTTCTGATAGGACCCAAAGCAGCAGCAGCTCCTGCAGAAGCTCCTCCCACCAAAAGGGGGCGGAGTCACCGCCTAATTGGACCAGGTCCGACCTGCTCTCTGGTACCTGCAGGGATTCCAACTGGTTCTGAAATCACACATGAGCAACTGGACCAGGATCAGGGTCGTTGTACCGGTTCTGGATCGGTTCCGACTGATGGTGCTCTTTCTGACCATTTGGAATCAGAACCAGAACCCAGCATCAACACCACCTCTGGCCCAACAGAACCAGAACCTGCAGAAGTCTCCTGGGCCTCCAGAACCATCACAGTAACTAAATGGGTTTAAGGAGCTGTGTTATGGGTCAGAACCAGTCCAGAACCAGAACTTTCCATTTCCCTCCAGCTTCAGTTTTCCTTTAAATATTCCAGGTGATGAATGTCAGCCTGCTGGTTCTGGTGAACCCGGTCCAGAAGGAAACAGGTCCAATCATGTTCATCTAGAGATGAGTAGGCAGTACCGGTACCAGTCCCAACCCGACCACCAGGGCGCTGCAGAGTTATCTAGAACCAGGTTCTTCAGCAGGCAGGGCCGTCCTCTGGTTCTGGTTCTGGTCGACCCAAAACTGAAGTTTCTATAAAAGAACCAGATGGGGTCAGTAGAGCTTCCGACCCGTTAAAGGTCCAAAGATCAAACAAAAAAATGAGTTGATAATGTCTGAAGCCCAAACAGAACCAGTTCTGGATCGGTTCCGGTTCTGCAAGGTCAAGAGGAACTGATTGATTATTAATTGTTCATTACTATTGATCCTTTCAAGAAGATGAAAAATGACCTGCAGCTTCTTATAGTTAGGTTCTGATTCGGTTCTGTTGTCTCCGCAGAGTTCTGGACATCAGAACTTAGAGCCCAGTTCGGTTCGACCTGCAGAACCAGAGAAGGTTCTGGTTCTGAGCAGTAAACAGTAAAAAAACAAAATTAAAGTCTTTGCTGTGATATTACGTCACGCCTATAAACGGGTCACGTGGTTCGGTTCGGTTCTAAACTCAGCTGCTGTCAACAGGCTTTATTCTGAAAGTCTTGGCGCAGACCAGCAGCCGGAAGCAGAGAAGCTTCTGAACCGTTTGGACCGTCGGAGCTCCGAACTCACCTGAACCAGTGCGACCAGAACCCGGTAAGGTCCGGTCCGGGTCGGTCCGGTCCGGGTCGGTTCGGTCGCTCATCTGTACACAACCCGCTGCGGTTCGGTTCGGGTTTGGCCCGGCTCTGTCTGGAGGAGCAGCAGAACCTCGGAACCATCACTGAACGGAGTTCGGTTCTATTTGGACCCGTTCCGTTCGTGACCTTTCTGTTCCGGTCCAGTCCGGCTGAACCGGACATAGTAAATCTGTGTGGGCCGAAACCTCGGAACCGGGTCGGAACCGGTTCAAGCCGGGTCACATTAAAGGTCTGAGGGTGACGTCACAGATTATTGTGCTCAGAACTCATAAGGTTCCGACCGGTCCGTTCAGCAGAAACGATCCAGAACTTCTGGTCCTGGACGCCGGCATGGCGCCCCCTGCTGCTCAGATGGAGAGATCTGATTGGCTGCTCGGGGTCGTCTCCTCTGATGGTTCTGGTTCTGTCCGGTCCGCAGGTCCGGTCCGCATCATGGCTTTGATCTCACTGGATGACCTGGAGGGATTGGACGACGAGCAGCTGGACGATGACATCACCGACAACGCCGAGCCAATGGGGGACGAGGACGGCCTGCTGAGCCACTGGCAGGCGGTGGCCAGCACCCACCAGGTGTCTGTCCCTGCAGGTGAAGGGGCGGGGCCAAACACTCATACAATCACACGCCTGGTGAATGGGCGGGGCCAAACGCTCATCCAATCAGACGCCTGTTTTCTCTGCGTTTCAGAAATGACCGGGCCGATCCAGGAAATGACCCGGAACCGCCAGCAGAGGGAGCCGCTGCCCTTCGTCCTGATCTCCCGCCATGAGAAGGTACAGACCATAATGGGCTCTGAGTCGCTGTCACCGTGGTGACGGCCTGTGTGTGTCCAGATGGGGGAGGTTCTGTACGAGGAGCGGCGGTACCCGGCCGGGTTCTGGGTGGGCGCGCGGCGCGGCGAGGATCTGTACGAACAGAGCATCTCCCTCGCCTTCATGAAGCTGATGCGCTTCATCTGCAAGGAGAACTCTGCAGGTGAGGCCCCGCCCCGACACCTGTCGGTTGGCGCGCCCGATGACATCACAATGTCTCTGTGGTTGCAGGGCGCTACCTGGGCATGACCGTACCTGTGGTCAGCAGCGTCCAGGTGATGGAGGACGGCGAGACGTTTGAGAAGAGTGTGGAGACGGCGTTCTTTCTTCCCTCAGAGTTCCAGAGTAGCGTGCCGCACTCCCTCGATCCCGACATCAGCGTCAGCTACCGGGAGCCAATCAGAGTGATTGCAAGGTAAGCCCCGCCCCTTCTGCTGTGGGACGTCAGCTGACCCGCCCCTGACTCTAATTGTGTGCAGGACGTTCTACGGGACGACCACGGAGCAGACGGTGGGCTGGCAGATACGCGTCCTGCGGGAGCTGCTCGACCCCGGTGACCCCGGCGTCCACAGCGACCGCTTCATGGTCGCCGTGTACGACAACCCGGGAGCGCAGCAGCGCCGCAACGAGATCTGGTTCATCCGTAGAGAGTCGTAGGCTCCTCCCACTGAGCGTACCTCGTCAATGGACCAATCAGAACGCTTTTTTGTAAACCGTTGCTGGTCATTGGCTCTCACATACAGGAAGTTTCATCTGATTGGTTGCTGCTGGAAGCAACTCTAACTTCCTGCTCCCAGACAGTCTGACATCACTTCCTTTTCTCCAATATTGTGAAGTCACTTCCTGATTGATGTTGGGTTCCTCCAACACAATGACATCACTGCTAGCAGCACGTTACTTCCTGTCCTGTAAATGAAATACTGGAGTTTTTACATGTTAAAATGTTGGGAGGCGAAGCCTGATCCACGGAGCTCCGCCTCTCTGATGCGTTCAATGTCTGTTCATAAAATCTGAATTTTTGATGTTTTTCTTTCTTTAAAAATATTTCAACAGATTTGGCTGTGTGTCGTGTCCCTCTTCCTGCAGTCAGGGGGCGCTGCTGCTCGCGCGTAGCAGCTGTGGCGCGTTTCCATGTAAGCAGGATATCAACAACATACATGAATCCAAAGCAAATTTATTACAAAAACAGGTAACGTTCAACAGCGAACGTCACCTGGACAGGTAAAACAGGAAGCAACTGCGTGGCCAATGAGAAGTAAATAGGAAGGGGGCGGGGCTGTGACGTCATCAGGTCAGATCAGGTCAGCCACTGCGGAGAAAACCAGACAAGGTGTTAAGGCGAAAACAGCCAATGGGAGGGGAGCCATCGGTGTTGTCATGGAAACGGGCAGGTACCGTTCATGGGCATCTCGTCGATCTGGGCGAGTAGTACTGCTCGATATCCGCAGGATCCGGATGTCGTCGTTTTTCACAAAGTTGATGGCCACGCCCTTCCTGCCGTAGCGACCGGACCGCCCGATCCTGGGAGAGAGTCGGGTCACGTGAACGATCAGAACCTGGGATCTGTTCTGCAGCGGTCATAATGTTTTGCCCAGAGGGTCGCTGCCGCCGCGCCTACCTGTGGATGTAGAGCTCTCTGTTGTTGGGCAGGTCGTAGTTGATGATTAGGGACACCTGCGGGACGTCCAGGCCGCGCGCCCACACGTCTGTGGAGATCAGGACCCGGCTGGGGACACACAGGACACGGGTCAGTGGGACCGGTCCACTAGTCTCAACCCATCTGCCTCGTTCTCCCCCCGTCTCACCTGGCGCCAGACCTGAACTCCTTCATGATGGACTCTCTCTCTTTCTGGGGCATATCTCCATGCATGGACGACACGGTGAAGTTCGCCTCCCTCATCTTCTCTGTCAGCCAGTCCACCTGTAGCAGAAACACGCTAACTACATTTCCCATCAGGCTTTGGCCCATGCTGATGCTGGATGCCACTACAGCCTGCAAGGGGGCTTCATTGGTATTCTATGGATCTGTTGCAATGTGAGCTCAGACGTACAAAAAGCTGCTGGCTATCGATGACTAGCATTGGTTTTAGCTAAATATGGAATCAACGGGACGCAGCACTTTGCTACACTGTGACAACTAGATCACAAGGAAAACTTAAGGAAAAATATAGAGGGAGAGGGAAGCAGCTCAGTTAGGGCAACTTGACTTTGACAACATGTTGTGGAATTTGGTTTCAAAAAATATACTACTGAGCTAATCTACCGTAGTGTTAGATTAGGGTAGCTAACCCTAGCAGCAGTAGCTAAAACACCATAATTACAAAATGAACATCAAGCCTGAAAAAATAAACCAACAGACTGAATGTCCTGTTCTTTGTGTGAAAATGTTTCAGTGTTTTTGGTGGTGTTGTCAGTTGCTATGGTAAACGTCTGCACAGCACTGCTAGCGGCACTAGCACAGCTAGCGGCACTGCTAGCGTCTCTGCTAGCGGCACTGCTAGCGTCTCTGCTAGCGGCTCTGCTAGCGTCTCTGCTAGCGGCTCTGCTAGCGGAACTAGCACTGCTAGCGGCTCTGCTAGCGGCACTGCTAGCTGCTAGCTAGCGGCACTGCTGGCGGCTCTGCTAGCTGCTGGCGGCTCTGCTAGCGGCACTAGCACTTCTAGCGGCTCTGCTAGCGGCACTAGCACTTCTAGCGGCTCTGCTAGCGGCACTAGCACTGCTAGCGGCACTAGCACAGCTAGCGGCACAGCTAGCGGCACTGCTAGCGACACTGCTAGCGGCTCTGCTAGCGTCTCTGCTAGCGTCTCTGCTAGCGTCTCTGCTAGCGGCACTGCTAGCGGCACTGCTAGCGTCTCTGCTAGCGTCTCTGCTAGCGGCTCTGCTGGCGGCTCTGCTAGCGGCACTAGCACTTCTAGCGGCTCTGCTAGCGGCACTAGCACTTCTAGCGGCTCTGCTAGCGGCACTAGCACTGCTAGCGGCACTAGCACAGCTAGCGGCACAGCTAGCGGCACTGCTAGCGACACTGCTAGCGGCTCTGCTAGCATCTCTGCTAGCGTCTCTGCTAGCGTCTCTGCTAGCGTCTCTGCTAGCGGCACTGCTAGCGGCACTGCTAGCGTCTCTGCTAGCGGCTCTGCTAGCGTCTCTGCTAGCGGCTCTGCTGCTGCGGATGAGAAGGTAAACAAAAGTCTTAATGAGCCCAATTTCTGGATGTAAACAGAGACGTGGCAACCAGAATCATTTGAGCTTCTGCCTCGGTGAAATTCAGCTCTTCCCCTCTTTGCTCTCTGGTCGCCATGATGACCACTACACAACAGCAGCTGTGTGTGTGTGTGTGTGTGTGTGTGTCTGACCTTCCTCTTGGTGTTGCAGAAGATGACGGCCTGTGTGATGGTCAGCGTGTCGTAAAGGTCACACAGGGTGTCGAACTTCCACTCCTCTCTCTCCACAGCGACAAAGAACTGCTTGATGCCCTCCAGGGTCAGCTCATCACTGAGGGGAAGAGAGTAGGGTCAGTCTTGGTCCAACAGAACCAGCAGGTTCTGGTCATCTCAGGTTCTCAGTTTGTTCCAGAACCAGAGGAGCTGGAACTGGTCCTGGGTCGGCAGTAGGAATATGCGACCCAGCTTTCCTGGCTAACCGCCGTCTTGATGGAATGTCCGCCATTGCAGCAGGAACCAGGAAGGAGCGCGGCTCAGTGCTCAATTACAAAGGCAGGTCCAAAAACACCAATCATCTCAACCCAGTTCTGGTTTGATCGTGTCACGGTCAGCGGGGGATAAAAGTGCGCAGTGAAAAACTTTTGGGATTTAATGACCCCGCCTCTTAAGACCACAGGGTCAACGCATCAAACCTGGAGCAGAAAAATAATCTGGGAGGAAACAGAATCGATTCGTTTTACTGACTGAAAACCTACAAACGAATGGTTTCTACAGAGCAGGGGTCACCGACCTTTTCAAGACTGGGAGCTACTTCACGGGTACAGAGTAACACGAAGGGCTTCTTGATTGATACACATAGAAATTTTCTTGGCTCTGCCTTCATAACAATAGTCTGCATATGTATAAATATGATTACATGCTGCCTGGTCACATTAATGTTAGGGACTATTGACAATAGTTATCAGTAATAATTTGCCATGGCAGCTATGATCAATTGCTATGATGTGATCAGAAGTTCTTAGTTCAGAGTTTGAAGTTTGATTCCCTTTTGGAGATTTTCTGTGACTCTAAACCAGAAGTGACTGACAGTTTGGATTACAGCAGCTGTAAAGATCCCAAACCCTAAACATGTTGTACGCATCAGTGTGAGTCTGTGGGGGTCGAAGGGCAGGCCAAAGCCTAAATCTTATTGGTCAGTTTGCTTTTCCTGTTAGCTAAAATGAATGAGTGGAGTTGAAGCTCCCGTTGTTCTAAGATCAGCCTGAGCTTTTTACAGATTCGGACCAGATACGGGTCGCCGGTTTATTAGCTTTTTTTGTGATTTCGCAAATTTAAAAGCTGAGCCTAACCCTCTCCAATTGGATGACACCAGCAGATTGAAAAAAAATGTCTGACAGATCGGACGGTCTGCACTAAACTATCACTGCACCTCTCCAACCGCATCAACCGCACAAAACCAGCACAAACCTAAACCACGAAAACAGCAAAACCCATTTTTTACAAACGATGCTAAATAGTAAAGACATGGAAGCAAAAGCTGAGGATGTCGATTCCCAGGTTCAGCTGGTGCCAGACGTCCAAGGAGAAGGTGAAGCAACAACGTTTGCTTCATTTTTACTCTTTGGGGAACATTTCGACTAGAGGAAGAGCGGCAGACGTCTGCTAACTGGACCCGCCAGAACCGAACACGGTAAAGCTCAACCGCTCTAAGAGCTACGAACGTTCAAACTGCTCATTCATGTTTTGCTTCCAGAAAAAGCGCCAAGCCGCCAAGTAAACAAAAGCAAACGGACCAATAAGATTGAAGCTTTGGCGCCGCCTGCTACAGATGTTTTTCATTCATTTAACCAGATTTAACCCAATCCCACATCTACAGGTTCCAACTGGGCCAGAACTGGTTCTGGCCTGGTGCTGGTCCGTATCAGAGTTCAGCAACAACCCAGCTGCAATAAAGACTAGAAGCATTTTTTTCTGTTTCTTGTCTGGACCCAAAATTCTAGTGCCAGATCATGAGAACCGGCCCGGTTTCAGACTCACCGCTTGACCAGGATCCGGATCGGGTCGGTCATAAACTTGTTGGTCATCTCCAGGATCTCGTGAGGCAGCGTGGCGCTGATCAGAACCACCTGAGTGGCAGGAGGCAGGTAGCGGTACACATCATAGATCTGCTCCTTGAACCCTGCCGGGACAGTCGCCGTTAGCATGGGCTAGCAAGAGGTCATAGACGCCATTAGCATGAGGGGACAGCAGGGGTTGGCATGGAGGGATTAGCTGCCAGTGGCATAGACTAGCATAAGCTCCTAACCACCAATAGCATGGGCCAGCATGGTCGGACTAGCTGCAGTTAGCATGGATGGACTAGCTGCAGTTAGCATGGACGGACTAGCTGCAGTTAGCATGGACGGACTAGCTGCAGTTAGCATGGACGGACTAGCTGCAGTTAGCATGGTCGGACTAGCTGCAGTTAGCATGCTAACGGCTCTCCATCACCCACCTTTGTTCAGCATCTCATCGGCTTCATCCAGAACCAGCATCTTGATGGCTCGGGTTCTCAAGCTGCGCCGCCGGATCATGTCTGCAGGAAGAGGCGACCGGTCAGAAAAGGCGGGGCCTCGGCCGAAGCTCCGCCCCATCCCATACTCACCGAAGACGCGGCCCGGCGTGCCGGCCACCACGTGCTGCCCGTAGTCCAGCTTCCTGATGTCCTCGCCCACGTTGGTGCCACCGATGCAGGAGTGGCACTGGACGTTCATGTAGTCTCCCAGCGCCAGCAGCACCTGTGCAGGTGAGACCGCTGGCCAATCAGAACGCATCACACACGACACTCACCTGGAGGACGGAAGAGGCGGAGCTACCTTCTGGATCTGTCCCGCCAGCTCCCGAGTTGGGGCCAGGATCAAAGCTTGGGTCTCCCTCACCTGCAGAGAGAGCAAACGGGTCGGAACCAGGTCGAAACAGAACCAGAGCAAAATTGGGTCGGAACCCGGCCGCCGACCTGGATGTCCAAACACTGCAACACGGAGATGCAGAAGGTGGCGGTTTTCCCCGTCCCAGACTGAGACCTGCACAGAGCGGAGAGTGGCATTAGTCACCATGACGACGGGAGGCGGCGGTGATGAACTGGGCCTTACTGAGCGATGACATCACGGCCTTTGATGATCTGCTTGATGGCTCTCTGCTGGATGGCTGACGGCTTCTCAAAGCCTGAAACACAGAAACCGGGTCAGAACCAGGGCTGGAACCAGGACCAGAACTAGAACCAAGACCAGGACTAGAACCAGAACCAGGACTAAAACCAGAACCAAGACCAGAACCAGGACTCGAACCAGAACCAAGACTAGAACCAGAACCAAGACTAGAACCAGAACCAAGACCAGAACCAGGACTAGATCCAGAACCAAGACCAGAACCTAGACTAGAACCAGAACCAAGACTAGAACCAGGAGTGGAACCAATGAGGTCCAGTCTGCGGTCCACTCCGTTCTTTGGCATCTTTTAACATCTGGACCGTAAATATTTTGTCGATGCTAACGCTAGTTAGCACCAAATCCAACAAACTCCGGCAGTTTTCCTCCTTTCAGCCAGAAACACCGGAACGCAGCATTAGCTCCCAGCTAACCGGGAGCTAACGCTAATGCGAGCTGAACCGGGAGCCCCGGCGGCCTCCGTCTGTTAGTCCTGCGGGACCTCGTTCAAATTTCTGCCCATTTCAGAGCAGCGACGCTGGTCCCATTATGCCACTGAGAGTCGGTCCCTGATTATCGGCAGAAGCGTCCTGGGGGTCGGACCAAACAGCGTTTTGTTCCGAACCGTGATATTAGCGGAGGGTTTCTCCGACCCAGCCTCCTCCACAGAGGGTCCACACAAATGAATAAGTTTTCCTTCCACCAGAATATCTGCGGTTCATCCGTCTTTAACTTTCCTAGAGGTTCGATTTCCTGCAGTTTGTCCAATTTAACCAGAGGAAGAACCTTAGCATTAGCATCCCGAGCTAACTCCACCGCAGGCCGCAGGCCAGCCCCGATCGTACCGTAGGCGTATATCCCGCGAAGCAGGTCCTCCCGGAGACCCATCGTGTCGAAGGTGGGGGTAACATACCTCCTCGCTGGTCTCAAACTCCACCTTGGTCATGTCCTCCTCCTTCAGGAGCCTCTTCCTGCCCTGTACCCCGGCAGAAGCCATCTTTATGCGGGTTTCTGCTTCGGCTGAAATTCGATGAATCAGGTTAAAAGACGATCCGCCACAACGCTCTACTCGCTGCTAACACTAAGCCCGCGTGTCGCCCTGATGACGTAAAGAAAGGACGTAAGCAGGCTATTTTTTTTAACTTTATTTAAAAAAAAGTAAAAAAAAGTAAGTCAATTACAACAGTTAAACTCTGTAGAGGGTTAGTAGAGGCAGATTTAGACATGAAAATACAAGGTAATATTGACAAAAATAAAAAATAAAAATAAAATAACTAAATAGCAACAAGGGGATAAAGAGTTCTTAACCTTTCAAAAAATGTTGTTTATTTATTTTCCCAGGGAATAAAGTTTTGTTTAGACAGTTTCTTATTGTGTGGTTATTGAATTTTCATTAATAGATAAATTGGGTAATTGGATCATGCTATTATATTTTTAATCTGATTAATAAATGGTTTTGGTAATGCATTATATAATTTGGTAAATTCAGCTTTTTTTCTAACATAACCCTTCATCAGCGAAGGTTGATAAATCATCTCTGTCCTCTTCTGCTCTGCAATTGGTGCAGCTCTGCTCACACATTCATCACATTCTATAATTCAATGAATTTCTCTTACGTATTATCCCAATAGCTAAAAATCTCATTTATACCCGATGAGTCTTTCTCCCCTGAGAATGTGGACCGGTACCGGTACGGTACCGAGTTGATTCTGAGCCTTCAATAATTTTAATAGAAGTTTCTCATAACTTAGAAGTTGATGTAAAATAATGTTTGTTTTGCCACAAAATGATTTTGCTGAGCAGCAAACAACAAATAGATGTTAGCATAGAGCAGCTCATCATGTGGCTGTGGAAGAGGATTAGGGCCACTGGAAAAAGAAAACACTTTTGAATTTAATCTCTGAATTCAGAGATTAAAGTCAGAATTCTATTTTTTTCAGCTTGCAGCCTGACGAAACAACATTTTTGCTTGTCGATGTAAAACATTGACAAGTTTTAATTATTATCAAACCTTATCAAACAGCATTTTGAAGCTAAAATACCTCAGAAATATTCAGAGCCACCATCAGAATCAATTCATTTCAAGTTTAAATTCAGTTTCACACAAACACGCAGCTTAAATGTTTGGCTGAACTGGACCGGCCCGGGTCGCTTAGTTTGCTCATGCCTTGGGCTGGCCCTGTTCTTAGACGTTCAACTGCTAATTGAAGGAGCTTGCTACCCAGAGCTCATTGTCATGCAGCTGCTCTGTCCGCCATCTTGCCGCCAACCTGAAGCAGGCGACATCATAACGCGGCTGCTGAATCAGCCATGTTGGGAAGGAAACAGAGGCTTGTGTTACACTAACATAGAAATTGATATTTTTGCCCAACAGATATAAGTTGACACAAAGATCAAAGAGTGTACGATGTTATAACTTAAAAACACAGTAAAGTTATCAGAAATAGAAATATCAAACTGAAGGAATGTGCTGCTGGGTGGGATGACTGAAATGTACACAATGTTTACTGAACATTAATGTTCTGCAACATACTGGTTACAGAACCAGTGCAGTAAACAAAGCAGATATGCAGTAACAGCTGAAACACTTAAAAATGAGAAAATAAGAGCAAATGACAGAAGGGATGTAAACAGTTTGATGGTCCAACAGCTGCTGGCAGAAAGGATCTACTGTAACGCAAGTTTTGTGTTTTTGAAATATTTCAGGCAGAAGAACTGACGACTGCAGTGAAGGTTGTGGATTTTCTTAAATCCACCTGAGTCCACCTGGCCAGAAGTTCACTGGGAAATCAGAGGGGACCAGCCCAGAATCCCAGCAAGGGGATCCCAACAAAGTATCCCTGACAAAACAGGGATAGCACCGACGGCCCAGTCAGGAGGAGGTCCGCCGAGCCGAGGCAGCATGGAGAACATGTCAGGCCGGACATCACTGCAGAACAACACCCTCACGGATTAAGGATGCCATACTTCATAACCCATAATTCCCTGATGGTGAGATTGAGTTTATTTTGCAGCACCAAAGGTTTTCTCATTATCCCAAGTGCAAATAAATTGACACTTTGGACTTTTATTTTTGTTTAGAAGTGTAACATTTTTCCATTTTCAGGTTTTGGCTGAGCTTAATATCACCAGAGGACAAAACACTTGCTGAAACTCCTGTGATGTTGATATCTGGATCATTGCTTAATGACAAATATAGACTCAGGTTTTGTGTTTCTCAACTGTCTTCTAGCAGTTTACTTCATTTTATCATTTCTAGGTTTCATTTACTTAAGTTATTTCTTTGCTACCCACTAGAGAAAAAGGCTCAGTAGATTTTTCTTTAAGGAGAAAATGTTTTATTTGCCTTGTACAGTGTTTTTTATGTATCACATAAATGTAATTGTATCACAGTGGAGATGTTTTTCATGCGGCTGCAGAGGGTGTACAAACTAACTGAACTGTCTGCTGAAGTTTCCCAGACAGACTGTTTAGTTTCCACATCCTGTAGATCTGATAGTGACTGAGCTGAAACTGTTTCGTGTTTTCCTGTCTGGTCCTTGAAGATGAAATCTGTCAGCAGAGAGGTGAATAAAGCAACGATGTAACTCTGAGTTTGTGAGAGCAGACTTTGGTTTTCGCCTGATGTCATGTATTCTTGCTGTCTGCAGACGGATTGAAGACGTTTTTGCTCCCTGACTTTTGTCTCAGTCTCTGAATTGTGAACTTCACAGATCCATCCTGGCTCTTTACATCTAGAATGCAAAGTTCTTCATCTGTACAGCAGATCTACCTGATGACTATCTATGTTAACATGTCTGCCTGTCCAGCACTGAGTTCTGCCGTTGGTGTTCCTCTAAATTAGGTCAAAGGTCAGCATTCAACTCGCTGAGTTCTCTGGTAACCGTATTAACAACCAATCAGAGCCTCAGAGAAGAAACAAACGAAGAGCCTGAAGAAGTTTCCAGAAGCAATAAAAACTTTTTTTTCAGTAAAAACACAACAACAGTCTTCATGTAAACCTGATCAGCTGTTTGGGTCAGAACCGGGCCACACAAGAATGATCAGAACCATGCACTGATCCGTTCTGCTGCATCACCAGTGAAGCTGCTCTTCCTCACTCAGCAGTCAGAAACGGATCAGAACCGCTTCAGAACCAGTTCCTCCCAGTCCCTGAACCAGTTCTGAACTGGGTCTCTGCTAGTTTCAGGTGCGTTGTTCGTCAAACAGCAGTGTGTAAATAAAGTTTGCTCATCTTCAGGTCTGTCGCAGCCTGACATCATGATGACATCATGATGACATCATGATGACATCATGATGACATCATTTTCCAGCCTCTATCGAGGCTTTTATTTTGAAAACTTCCTTTAAAATTTCCATAGTCATCCGTCCAATGGAAAGGACTCCTTCAGATGGAACCTGCATCATGTGACACTAAGGAACGTCAGGTCATGAGGTCACATGACCTTCAGTCCTCCTTGGACTGGTGAAACGTCCAGACTGAGCACCTGAAGCTCCGCGATGCCGCCGCCGCCGCCGCCGCCGCCGCCGCCGCCGCCGATCACCATCTGGACAAACAAGCAGCCGTCAGAGTTCTGGTTCTGAGTTCAGTTCAACCCGGTTCCATAGGTACCAGAGAGAGAGAGAGAGTGTGTGTGTGTGTGTGTGTGTGTGTGTGTGTGTGTGTTACCGGGTGCAGCTGCACGGCAGAAACTGGATCTGAGCAGCAACCGGAGGAAGAGATGTGAGGAAGACCTGCTGGACCGTACCTGTCACACAGAACCGCAGGCACCAATCACAATTCTGGTTCCGGTTCTGGTTCTGACCCGACTCGGCCCGAACGTGAACGGATCGTACCTGGGTCGTGGGGCGGGGCGTGGCCGGGGGGGAAGGCGTTGAGGACGGCCAAGCCGCCGTCGGCCAGAGAGGGGCTGGGCGTGGCGTACATCACCGTGGGACCGCCGGGGTACATCATGTGACCCGCCGCAGAGGAAGAGGAGGAGGAAGGAGAGACCACAGAGAGACCAGCTGCCAAGACAGACAGGAAGCAGATCAAGAGCCCTGTCACAATAAAAATCTTTTTCTCTCTGAACACCTGGCTGTGGGCGAGGGCTTACCTGTGGAGGAGGCGGGGCTGCATGTGTCAGAGCCGCTGTGATTGGACGTTTGCTGACTGCTGGGCTGAACCTGAATGGTCTGCAGCTGCTGAGAGACTCCAGCTCCTGCAGAACAGACAGAACCAGAACCAGACTCGAGTTCACATGGACCAGAGACAGCAGGGCCAGAACAGGTCAAAGGTCAGGAACCTACAATAATTCTAACACTAGAGATGTACTTTATAATAATACATTTTAATAATCTGACAACCAGAGTTAGCAGGGTTAGCTCCTTGTTCCAGGAATCATTACAAAAACAGAGACTGCAGGTTTCTCCTGAATTTTAACTCCGCTATTAACAGCAAGAGAGATTTATCGCTGAGGTCGAACCCGGTCAACCCGTCTTACATTTATCAACAAAAAGCTTTTCAGAGATATTGACAAGATGCTTTTTAATGTTATTTGGAATAACAAAACTCATTCTGTTAAAAAATCAGTTATTATGAATTCCTATGAAAAAGGGTGGCCTCAACGTTTTAGACTTTGACACTTTAAATAATACATTCAAAATAAACTGGCTGAAACAATTAATCAGGAATCCATTTTCAGTTTGGAACTTCATACCAAACTTTGTCTTCATTACATGATCTGAATTTCATCTTAGTTTGCGATTATAATGTTGAAAAAATTCCCTCAAAACTATTCAGTTTTCATCAACAGAGGCTTCTTTCTTGGTCATTGATTACAAGCACAATTTCTCTCCACAGGTTACATTTGGAACAATAAAGACATTTTGCATCAAAACAAAATTGGTTCACACACAACATGGTTTTAGTTCATCGGTTGTTCAAGTGTGATGGATCTTTAAAGACTTATCATGATTTTATTACAGGATGCGGCGCTATAATTCCTGGTAGTGAGTTTAATATTGTAGTAAATGCAATCCTGCTGGAGCAGTTACTTTATTGAAATGTTGAATAGGAAAAATCCAACACTGTCTTTCCTTTCAATCCAACCAAACTAGGAATTGGTCAAATCTGTTTCTCCTCAACTCGTAATAGCAACCGACGTATTCGCTCATTATTTCAGAACGATGTTGTATCAACTCCATATGTGGCATCTTATTGGAACACCGTTATTGATAACACATTTTTATATTATTAATCTTATTATACTCTTAGCCAAATGGCACATTCATAAATGTTGTTACACTAATTAAAAAGCATTTCTTTCCATATTTGAAAATGAAGTCAAACAATAGATCAGACCAATACCAAAGCTGACATGCTCTTATGTGTTAATGTGATGAACTGTCTCAGTGTCTGGAATCCCTGGCGGACATCACACCACAATGGATGCTGTGTTTGTACTGTTATGTAAATCTATCAAATAAAATAAAAACATTGAAAACAAATCCCAGAAGAAAAACTGGTTCAGTAGACCTGAGCTGGTTTGGACCAATAAAAACCCTTCAACCTGTTACCATGAGCCACTCAGAGAGAAGGGGCGGGGCCTGAATGACCTGTCAGAGAAACGGTAGCAGGGAGGCGGAGCAGCGTGGCCGGCTGAGTGGGCGGAGACTGAAGCGTCGCTGTGGGGGCGGGGCCCTGCAGCTGGCTGAGGGGGATGGTGTGGGTTCCAGGGGGCAGCTGGGGACCTGTGGACAGGTGAAGGGAGGGGGCGGAGCCACAGAGCAACATTAACAGCAGAGAACAGCTGAGAAGACAGGATCTGATCCAGAACCTACCTCCGCATCACTTCCTGTCTAATGTCTCAGCAGCCAGGCAGCTTATGATTGGTTAGAAGAGACCACGCCCTCCTACCTGACATCAAGGTGAGTCCTCCAGGGAGAACCACACCTGCAGGAGTCTTCAGCACCGCGCCGTTGCTGGAGGTGGCCGGAGGCTGCCAGGAGGGGGCGCCGCTCTGCAGGGGCCGGAGGACGAGGAGGCAGGCTTCACCTGGTCCTACCGAGACACAACAGATGCCGTGAACAGAACCGGGGCCCCGACCTGCCGATCCGTCCCATGTACCTTGGCGCCCTCGGCGGCGGCGTCCGCCTCGGCCACCTGGTAGGTCAGGTCGGTCTCCTGAAGGTGGCGCTCATGCGCTGGTCGCCGGACGGTCGGCGCGCGGCGGCGAGTCGGGCGAGTTGAGGCAGGTCTGGATCAGCGCCTTGCCGGTCTCCGAGGTGATCATGGGCTGCAGCTTCCTGGTGGCGAACGTGTAAACGTGACCCGTCTCACTGGCCACCAGCAGCAGAACCTGGGTCCCGGTCAGGGTGGACAGTTCATAGGCCTGCAGACGGGTCAGAACCAGAACTAGAGACGGGACAGAACCTGACCCGGTTCTGATCAACTGGCATTATTTCTTGATTCATTGCCAACTCAGAACCACAGAACCTCCACACACCTCCTGTTTCTGTGTCTCCTCAGGTGTCTCTGGGTTGGACAATCAGGTCACGTCTTAGTATCAACGGACCGGGTCCTGAACCAGGTCCTGAACCGGGACCTGAACCGGATCTTGAACCGGATCTTGAACCGGGTCCTGAACCGGGTCATGAACCGGGTCCTGAACCGGATCCTGAACCGGTGTGTTGAACCGGGCTTTCCCGTGAATTCCTCCGGACTCACCTTCTTCATGATGCCGGTCTTCCTCTTGCTGAACGTCGTGTACCGCCGCAGCTTGTTGTCGATGAACTCCATCTTGATCTTGACCCGGCCTCGGGTCTTCTTGCCGGGCTTGGCTCCTGACCGTGCGGGGTTTCCGCCGCTGTAAGTCCGGTTCGGGCCCCCGGAGGACCTGCTGGATTGGCCGTCCTCGCTCCGCTCCCGCTTCACGCCCCTCCGGTCCCCGCCGGAACCCACGGCGTCCTCATCGTCCCCGGACTCCGAGTCCTGATCCGAGCCGCTGTAGACCACCTCGGTGCTGAACTCCAGGTCCTCGAAAGGTTCACCCGTCCGTCCTCCTGTCCGGGCCGTTCGGGTCCAGCGGAGCCACCGCGACACTACCGTTACCTGCCCCGGTTTCTGGTCGCCATCACGGCGCTCAGCCTTCCTGCCTTCCGACGGCTGTAGGTTCTCCCAAAAGCTCGAAGCTCTGGCCGGACGGGGTCGGTTCCGTTCCCCGGCTCAGAGCCCCCCGGCTGGGCAGAGTTCAGGCCGTCTCTCGGGACCCATACCTCTGATTCGGGACAAATTCAGTTGGGTTTTTCGGCGCTCCAAGTTCTCATTCTGGACAGATTAGGTTCGCTTCCCGGGGCTCCGAGCGCTCGGGCCGGACACCGGAGCTAACAGCGCCGCTAGCAACAGACCGCGGCACTTCCTGTGAGAATTTTTCTTCGTCTTCTTGTGGTTGACAAACAACTTAATGCTGCATTACTGCCACCTAAAGGTCAGGAGCGTGAATCAGTTTTCTAACTGCTACTTTAGATACCCAAAAATAAAGTTGTAATAATAACTCAACGAAGTTATTATAACTATGATAAATTATTGTTATTCTAAAGAAATTCCAATATAAAGGGAGAGCGTTTCTTTTTCTCTGTGATGGACCGAGTTAAACAGGAGGAGTCACAAGATGTATTTAGAAAAATAGGGTTTTTATTTTAACCCAAAATCATAAATGACAAAAAATAAACTGAGCTCATAAAAGAGGTCAAAGGAACAAAACTGAACTCAGGCAAAAGTGTAACCAAACTAACTGCACAACAAACATAACTGACCTAACAAAGAAATGACACACAGGGGTTTATATACTGGCTGATCAGACCATGACACAATAGGGGTAACTAAACAAATACAAATAACACAAAACGAATAATACAGCTAAGTTTGGCTAAACTAAAGATCCAAAAATGAAAATCAAAAACAAACTTCAAATACTAATATTTTCTTTAAATACAAAACTTATCCAAACAAACTACTATATCCCCCTGCCTGCAGGAACTATTGGTGTAATCCAATTAGCACTTCTTGTTGACATCAGGGTGTGGCCATGGATTTGGCCATCACATTCTCCAACTCTTCAATTTGTTCTTCTCTAATCTTTTCAAGGTTTTGCTGTTTCATAGTGTGTTCTACTGAGTCTTCATCATCACAAAAATCACTGCTTCCTGTGTTATGTTCTAAATATTGTATCTGATATGATTGATCTTCTCTCATTTCACCTGCTTTCCTTTGGTTCTTATTTTCTTTCCCTCAAATTTTAGGACGTTTCAGCAGATCAACCTGCTGCTGATCTGACTTCAGGTGTTTCTGACCCAGACAGGAAGCACAGCAGACCTGGAAGTTCCACCTGATCATCCAGCCAATCAGAGATTGGTTTCCATGGTGACCTGACCTGTGACCTCCCCGACTGGGCGTTGGTTCTACGCCAGCTGGGAGCTGAACCAGGATCAGCCGCTAAATTTACCTCAGATTACCAGCAGAGCCGTTGCTGAAAGGACCGTCAGACCCCAGACGACAACATGTCCCTTAGCAATGCCGCCGAGCCGGAGCCGGACCCGGAGCCGGAGCCGGAGCCGGACCCGCCTGGAAGAATCACAGCTTCAGCACAGGGGAGGGCAGGGACCCGCCTCTATCTGACCAGGGAGAGACCATCATCGGGGTCTACCTCCTGCTGCTGGGTGGGTTCTGGACCAGAGGAACATTCTGGACCTCAGTCCAACATTCGCGGTCCTCTGCAGCTTGCTGACTGACCCTGATTGGTGAGTTTGCTGTCCTCTCTGTCCCCAGGCTGGATGTCCTGGTTTGGGAACAGCATCGTCCTCTTTGTCCTCCTGAGACAGAGAAGGTCTCTGCAGCCCACTGACTACCTGACCTTTAACCTCGCCGTCTCTGATGCCAGCATTTCCGTGTTTGGCTACTCCAGAGGCATCATTGAGATCTTCAACGTCTTCCAGGACAGCAGCCACCTTGTCTCCTCCATCTGGACCTGCCAGGTATCTCTACTGGAGTAGATGGACTCCTCTGTCCTTCCGGTAGAAAGGAATCCTCTGTGGTTTTCTTTCAGGTGGATGGGTTCTTCACGCTGGTGTTTGGTCTCAGCAGCATCTACACCCTAACGGTGATCAGCTTCACCCGCTACATTAAGGGGTGCCATCCCAACAGAGGTCTGGGCCCACCAGAACTCATCTCGGCACTTTCAGAACCTCGGTTGGAAGGTGCTTCTGACCCTGTAGGTCTGTCTTGTGTTTCAGCTCATCGCATCACCAGGAGCTCTGTCTTCGTCTCTGCTCTACGTCTGGGTAACGGCTGGGTTCTGGTCCGCAGCACCGCTGTTAGGCTGGGGCAGCTACACAGGTAAGAACCCGGTTCTGATCCAAACCCACCTCCGGCGCTGCCCCTCACAGCTGCTGCTCTGCAGATCGGGGGTACGGTACTTGTGAGATCGACTGGTCCAAAGCCAGCTACTCTGCCGTCTACCGCTCTTACATCGTCTCCATCTTCGTCTTCTGCTTCTTCGTGCCGGTCCTCATCATGCTCTTCTGCTACGTGTCCATCATCAACACGGTGAAGAGGGGCAACGCCCTTTCTGCCAACGGAGACCTGACCGACCGGCAGAGGAAGATCGAGAGAGATGTCACCATCGTGAGTTCCTACCAGTCTCCGAGTCTCTGCGAGTCGGCAGGTCTAACGGCTCTGGTCTCCTCCTCCAGGTCTCCATAGTGATCTGCACGGCCTTCATCCTGGCCTGGTCTCCCTATGCGGTGGTCTCCATGTGGTCCGCCTGCGGCTTCCATGTGCCCAACCTGACCAGCATCTTCACCCGCCTCTTCGCTAAGTCCGCCAGCTTCTACAACCCCCTGATCTACTTCGGCCTCAGCTCCAAGTTCCGTAAAGACGTGGCCATCTTGCTTCCCTGCACCCAGAATGCCAAAGACGCCATCAGGCTGAAGCGCTTCAGACCAAAGGCAGAAGGTCACGGCCGCTACGCTGCAGGAAGAGCCAGACTCAAAGGTCCCCTGAACCGCTGTGAAAAGACGTACTCCCCGATGAACCAGAGCCCTCAGGCTGCCACCCCAGGCAGTGGCAAGGAGACGCCACCGCCTGGCACCGCACCAGCTGACGCCAAGGGGGTGTTTTTCATCAACATGGCCGCTGCGCACGAGGCCAGCTCTGAGTTCGAGTGCGTCAGACTCTGACCAGCCACCTGAACTCTGATGCTGCAACTCTGTCCGACCTTAACCGACAATGATCCGGGGACATTTCCATCCTCTGGGCCTTCAGAACAGAAGAACCAAGTTGCTTTGACCTTTAACCCCATCTAGAGGCAGTCTATAAAAATACCAAATGATTTGAAGAGGTCAGGTAAAGATTTACCTTTAGCGGCTCAGATTCAGGTTCTCCAACCTTTAGACTGAGTTTTATTGAGAAGCTTTTGGTCTGGCTCTGATCATCAAATGATGATGCGATTCCCTGCTGAGTGAAGTGACCAGTCACACTTAAAGGGACAGTATCGTGTAAAATTTTAGCTTTACAGCATGTCAGACTGAAACCTGAAGTGTTCCCTTGATTTGTTCATGTTGGAGAAATCCCTTCCTTCAGCTGTGCAAAACGCCAAGGTGGACCTAGCTCCGCCTTCAAGGCACAGCTCCTCCTTCAGACTAGCCAGCAGCAATTAGTAAACATCTGCTGAGTTCATTACAGGAGCTGCTGCGTAGAGCAACGCTGATAAAAATGTTAAATGTTGAGGAGAGAAAGAGCAGGAACTGTTAAAGAGACAGAGGCCCAATTTCCAGGTGCTAAATTATCAAATCAAATTTCTCTCAAGTCATTTTGGATCAATGCAGCATATTTATACCAACTGAAGGGAACAGCAATTGGATCAGGCAATAAATGGCAGCATGTGGCTGGAAAACACAGAATACTGGCCCTTTAAATGTCTTTTCTGTCTGGTTAGATCAATTTTCCTCCTCTGAAGTTTGGGGTACCCCATGGTTCCCTTTTGGGCCCAAGTCTTTCTTATGCTTCCCTGGGCTCCGTCTCTAGAAAATACAACCTGTCATTCCACTGCCTCGGGTTCTGCTGGTTCCTGTCTCGTTGGGTTTGAATTCTATTATTTCACTGCTTTTGCCTGTTCTTGTGTAACAGGGCTATAAAATAAAGATTGGTTGAACGTAGGACTGCATTGTGTCTAAAGTTTGGTGGAGGGATGATCATGCTGTGGGCCTGATTTTCAGGAACTGGGCTTGAGATCTTCATCATCTTTACCTTCATCAGTGGGTCTTCTGTTCCGCTAAAGAATCAGGAACAGGCTGAGCTGGAAAGACTCTGATTGCATCATGAGTGTAGAAACTAATCATTACAATCATCAATACATGATCAATATGTCGGTCAATTCTACATTCATCAAAGACTCAGCTGCTTTGCCCTGAAAGGAAGGTTCTGGTTCTGATGCAACAACAGAACCAGCAGGTTAGATCTAGAGCTCTAGTTATAGATCTAGAGAGTTCTATCTAGTTCTATAGATCTAGAGCTCTGGTTCTATAGATCTAGAGCTCTTCTATTCTATAGATCTAGAGCTCTAGTTCTATAGATCTAGAGCTATGGTCTATAGATCTAGAGCTATAGTTCTATAGATCTAGAGCTATAGTTCTATAGATCTAGAGCTATGGTTCTATAGATCTAGAGCTCTATTCTATCAGTAGAGCTGGTTCTATAGATCTAGAGCTCTGGTTCTATAGATCTAGAGCTATAGTTCTATAGATCTAGAGCTATAGTTCTATAGATCTAGAGCTATGGTTCTATAGATCTATAGCTCTACATCTATAGAACTAGAGCTCAGATCTATAGATGTAGAGCTATGGTTCTATAGATCTAGAGCTATGGTTCTATAGATCTAGAGCTATGGTTCTATAGATCTATAGCTCTACATCTATAGAACTAGAGCTCTAGATCTATAGATCTAGAGCTCTAGTTCTATAGATGTAGAGCTATAGTTCTATAGAACTAGAGCTATAGAACTAGAGCTCTAGATCTTTAGATCTAGAGCTCTAGTTCTATAGATCTAGAGCTATAGTTCTATAGATATAGAGCTCTAGATTTATAGATCTAGAGCTCTAGTTCTATAGATGTAGAGCTATAGAACTAGAGTCTCTCTTGCTCTCAGTGAAGGCAGATGCTTCTTTCCTGCTCTGTTTTGTGTCGTTTTCTGTTTTTCTATTTTTTTGGAGTCTTTCTTCGTACACCCTCCAATCTACAAATTATGGATCCGGTCAATCGGTCTCTCAATGCCATTGATCAAATATTCTTGATGAGAATACCGGGACACCCCGGCGGTATTCGCCCTGGATTTACCGGTGATAACAGGATTTCTGCCGCTTGTGGATTCCTGGCTCATCGACAGATTTGTGGCGGACTGGGCCGAACTGGGCCGACCTGCTGAGACCCTGTTGCAACCTGGGCCGGTGGGAGCTCAGATATTGAATCAGAGGAGTCCTAGGAGGAGCCTTGGGGAACCCCACATGTGACCTCACATGTGCTGATCTTTTCGATGGGACGTTTCCTAAAAAAAGAAATTCCAGGTCTTCATGTTGGACTGGGTCCTGGTCCTGGTTCTGCTCCAACCGGCGACAACAGGAAGGCGCCGGGCTTCCTGACCAGCGACCTGCTGGTGAGAGCTGAGATCAGCTGCTGGGAGTTCTGGGAGGTTCTCGTTCTGAAGGAGTTTATCTAATTATATTACTAAATCAGAATACCAGAAAGTCTTTATTATTTATTATTCATTCTGGCATTACTGGAACCGTCAAATATAAATTCCCCCACAGAAGAACGAAGCTTTTCATTCTTAAGGCAGTGAGGTAATTAACTGACAATCAAAACCTGAAAGTGATTCCAGTTTCTCTTGGCGGCCAAAATGTTGAAACTGGCAAATTTTAAATTCCTGGTGTCGTTCCTGGACAGTTCATAAAACACTGAATCTTTAAGAAATGCTCTCTTTCAAGGAGATCTAGTGATCTTTTTACCCAACTAGAGCTTGTTGAGCTAAAATGTTAAAATTCAAGTTTGAACTTTTCATCTCCTCGGCTGGTTCCGTCTCATGAGCTGCAGATTAACAAACTTTTAATGAAACTTTCACTGGCAGGTAAAACAGCAGGTAAATGGCGGTGAAACCAGAACCAACTTTATCTCAACTGTTTGCTGGAAGATGATGGAAGATGCAGGAATATTTTAGCAGAGAGCATCCATCCTCTTTCTTCATCAGTTTGACCTCTGACCTCATGAAGCCCTCTCTGTTTTCCTCTGGTGATAATCTATTGGAAATCATTTATTGACAGGGCAATAATTATTCTTACCAGCTAAATGATAACATTTACCTGCAGCTTGCTGAGAGTTTTACTCTATTCATAAATTATTGATGATGTGATTCTATGAATAGGATTTATTGTTTTAGAGTGGAAGGAAAATTTCCATGTTGATGGACTAAATAGATTTTCCTATATATTAAACCCAACCAACATAAAGTCTCAGATTAATATGCATGTTTAACAACCTGGTTATTTGTTAACAGAATCGTTCTTCGGCACAGAGTTCAACGTGACATCAAGAAACTCAGTTTTTACTTTCGTGTTGTTTGTTGGGAGGACACACCCTTTATTGTTCACGAGTGTGTTAAATTAGACAGGTCACGTGATGTGACGCACAATAATCCAATAACGAAAGAAAAACAACAACAACAGATGAGAGCACAAAAACATTCAGAATGTCAACATTATTCTTCCGTGAGCCTAATTAATTTGTTATTGACTTTTAGCTCAATTACATTTCCGGAGTACAATGACAGCGGTCCGCCCCCCTTCCTGTTTGCTGAAGCAAGTTCGGTTCTGCTCCCTGGTTCTGGTCAGGAAGCAGAACTTACGTGAATCTCAGCCTTACCGTCTCCGGCCTGCAGAGGGCGACACCGCCCCGCTGATCTGGACGGTGAGAGGAAGAGAGCAGCAGGACAGAGAAGGAACCGCCGGTTCCGAGCTCTGCGGATCAATTCTGAAGGTTCGGCTTTGGTTTGTGGTGCTTCTCTGCGCATGCGCGTGGACTCATCACGTGGTTTCCTGCAAGCTGGCGGTCAGGTGAGGACTTCCGATCGGGTTCGAAACCATCAGGTGGGTTCTAATCATTTTGGGGGTTCTGGATGCTTCACCCGCAGATGGTTCTGCTGAGCATCAACTCCTCTTGTCGACAGACTGGACCCGACCAGAACAGAGTTCTGGTTCTATGAAGAGAAAAATTCGAGACTTCGGACTTTTAGAGAAAACTGATCAACCGTCAATAGCAGTCTGACGTCATCAGGCGCAGTGAAACCTGGTGACGTCATTCTGCTGTAGCGAATGTTTTTTGTTCATTGAATACACAAAGAAAACATCAAAGGGTAAATAACAGAAAACAATAATGAAACAAAGCAGTAAAATGAATAAAAATCTAATGAAAACATGTTTGTAAACATAAACTCTTTGTTGTGTTTCTGACTTGTTTGAAAAAGAAAAGTTTGTTCATATCAACATGAATGGATATCATACTTTATTTCAATAATTTACTAGAAATGTAACATTTTTCTTTGATTAGTAAACCAAACTGAATATTTGGTTTATAAATAAAACAAAATCCATGTTTGGCTTTAGAAGACAGAAAGTTATGAAATAATTCCCATAAATTTAGTTATTCTTTACATTCATTAAACAAAAGTTTAGTTGTTTGCAATTTATTCTATTAAACTGTTTTAGGAGATTTGGATGCATCACTTTTAGTTAATATTTCACCAAAATATGCCAAATTCTTAGTTTGGTCATTTTTCCTTCACTAGTGGATTCACATTTAATAATCCACATTTCTCACATGTGAAAAACTGTCACAAACAACTTGAATTGTAAAAATGAATTCAATTTATGAAAGTCAGACGTTTCATTTCAAACATTGTTCAACATGCAAAAAATCAAGTCATGAATCAGGACAAACTCCTTCCAGAGATGCTCAATAGGATTCAGGTATTTTCTCCGATTGGAGCTGAACCATCTTAGCAATAGCCGCTAACATAGCACTGTGCTAATTCATTTGTAAGCCAATTTCTTCCATGCGGTCGTCTACTTCCTTCTGCCCCAAAGAACCTACAGCCTCAACATTTTTCAGTCGGGATTCTGGCTTCTCTCCTGTTTGCTAGCTGTAGCTGCCACCGTGTGCTAGCTGTAGCTGCCACCGTGTGCTAGCTGTAGCTGCCACCGTGTGCTAGTGCTAGCTGCCACCGTGTGCTAGCTGTAGCTGCCACCGTGTGCTAGCTGTAGCTGCCACCGTGTGCTAGCTGTAGCTGCCACCATGTGCTAGCTGTAGCTGCCACCATGTGCTAGTGCTAGCTGCCACCGTGTGCTAGCTGTAGCTGCCACCGTGTGCTAGCTGTAGCTGCCACCATGTGCTAGCTGTAGCTGCCACCATGTGCTAGTGCTAGCTGGCTCCATTTGCTAGCACAAGCTGCTTTTGTTTGCTAGCTGTAGCTACTTCAGTTTGCTAGTGCTAGCTGGTGGCATCAACTTTTTTTTTTTTATTAATTACTTAATTATACAAATTCATGTGGCATATACATACATGGAAAAGTAAAGTTTTACAGGCTTACGGCAGACATATAACTAAAAGATAATAAAATAAAGAAGTTAAATAAATAAAATCAGTCAGACATCAAACAGAGGGATTACTGAACAAAAACAAAAAACAGAAAAGAGAGAAAAAAGAATTTATTTTAGTTGTCAAATAAAGTCAGGTCGTTATGAGCGTCCAAAAGTTTCATTCCCTGCTTGTTTTCCATCAGTTTTAAGGTTCTGAAGCGTTTTTCCATCAGAAGGTTTTTAAAGGCTGATCAGTTTGGTTTTCTATTTACAGAGTGATGAAGAATTTGGCGAGGATCAGCAGGTGGTTCAGAACCAGGCCGGGTTTTGTCTTTGTGGGTCTAAATATTACATCCTCTGTTTTTAATGGATGATGGAGGGAAAGTTTAGTTGAGATCCAGTCCTGAAAGTTTCTCCAAAATGATGCAGTTTGCACACAATAGAAAAAAGATGATCTGTTGTTTCAATGTCAGTGTTACAAAAGGTACAAATGTCGAAGTTAAATCTTTGTCTTAAAAGTTCCCTGGATGGAAAAATGTTGTTGAGAATTTTAAAATGAACTTCTTCAGCTTTAGGGCTCAGAGGATATTTAAGGTAATCAGTTCTCCACTTATTAACCTCAAAATCAGAGAACAAATTTAAAATGGAGTTTTTATTTGGTTGGACAGGAAATATAATATTAGTAAGATGCTGACGCATCCGTTTGTTAGAATGACTTTTGTCATTAAATCCAAACAGCTGAAGAGCTGGAAACTGAAGGTCAGCTGATTAATGTTTATATCTGACTGTAGAGGGGAAGGAGTTTAATACCATATGAAACTGAGTGCATGAGCAAACCAAGTTATACAATAAGCAAAATTCGTCATAAAACAACCAATCTCCACTGTCATTAAGAAAATGTCTTATGGACTGTTGTTAGAAACCATCATGTATTCTAAACCCAATAGACCAAAAACGTGCAAGCACACGAGCAGCAAATCAGCCAACACAAAGCAATCAGACTTTACGTTTTTTATTCTTTTGTTAGTGCTAAAAAAGAGACGCTTACCATCACAGACTAGAAGTGAAAACCAGGGGCCCCGAGTCTATACAGAATGTGTTTAAAAAACGGGAAGATTCGTTGCTTATGATCTAAGAACACGCCCAGTGGTCATCCGATGTCCTGTGTCGCCTAAATCTCTATTTCCCTGGAGATGGGAGTGAGGAGATGATTCAGTTCCTGTATCTGTTACAAATACAAAGGCCTTTGTGTGAAAGTATGAGAGTGTAATGTGTGTAGAAGCATATGTGTGTATTTGACCTTGGTAAGCGCCTCAACAGGACCAAATACCTTTTTCTATCCAGTGATCTAAATACAAAGATTTCTTTATTTATTATCTATTGTTCCAGATGGGGGTTTGTGGCATAAACTTCTGACCTGTGAAACTGAAATTTCCCATGATGCTCCTCTACAGCATGGCGGTCCAGCTGTGGTGTCTGTCGTTCCGACAGCCTTATGCCGGTCTGGTTCTGGACGGTGTGAAGACCGTGGAGAGCCGCTGGCGCCCCCTGCTGGTGCCGCTGGAGAACCGAACCCTAGCGGTGCACGTCGCCTGGCGGGACTGGGAGGGGGAGGAGTGGAGGGCGGTGCTGGGCGGAGCCTGGGGCCTAAGCGCCGCCGGCGTCCAGGAGCTGCTGGAGTCCGGGGAACGCTTCGGCCGCGGCGTAGTGGCAGGTAGGCAGAGATGGCATAGTTACTTTGAAAAGGTAACTTTAATTGGATTACTGATTACTTCTTGGACAAGTAGCTTAGATTACTGACTACTTGATTTGGAGATTAACATTTTACTTTGTAAGTTATTTTCAGAATCTGCTGACAACCAATCAATGTAAAAATTACACTCAATTTTGCCAATACTTCCGTAACCATTTATTTAATAAACAATGTGTCTCCACTTATGAGGTTGAACGGAAGATTTGATCGTTTATGGTTACGACTGTCCAGAAAAAAAAAAAAAACTTTTGGTAATTTTTGTGTTTTTCTTTGCTCCACTGTATGAAAAACTCTCGACAGGATTTTAGAGCCCCCTCTCAGCCCCCACTGTGTTACGGCCCTGCGTTTGCTCCACCAATCAGACGGCTGCACAGATTAATGACACTTATCTTAAAATTAATTATTATAATGACGCTCAGTTGTGTACCTACGAACTCGTTCATTCGTTTATTGATGTGTTCATGTTAGTCTCCATCTCTAAAGTTTTCTGGAGTGCAGCCTGAAGTTGTTCATAGGTCATACAAATAATATGAGGATACATATTTCTATTACCCGGACATAAACAAAGACCCAGTGGGATAGTAAAATTCTGGGGTTTATTTTGTCTAATCATCTCTAAATGAGCAGCTTCATGTTCAAAAACAGGCCCAGAAAACCAAACAGACTCATTAAACTTGCCAGCAACTTTAGAAAAACAAGCCCAAAGTTGCTTAGAATGACAGAAACCAAGGTAGTTCCTGTCTTTCCAGGAATAAGATGTTCAGCGGCTGCTGCAGAGACAGTGGCGAAACGCAGAGGAGATTGAATTACTAATGAAACCAGATTATCTGGGAAAACCGTGGATTAGAGCGACGCGTTGCTGACGTCGCTGCAGGAAGGTGACCCTGAACGTACCACCAGTCAGCATATGGTAACCTGCGACTGCTGGGCTTTACACGCCGCCCTGAACGCATCAGCAGTGCTGGCGGGTCACCCAGCTGCAGGACCCTGAATGGTGGTGCGTTCAGGGCGGCGTGTAAACATTGTGAAGAACGCATCGCCGTCTGTTCCTGCCAGGTCTGGTGGATGTGGGCGGGACCTGGCAGTGCCCCGCCTCCCTGCCGGAGGCGGAGCGAGCGGAGCTGCAGCGCTCGGCCGTTCTGATTGGTCTAGAGCAGAAGCACCTGACCCCGCCTGTCCAATCCCCGCTGGCTGAAGGGGCCCCTGAAGACCCCGGGAGGTCGCGACCTCTGGACCGTGGAGATTCCTGCTGAGCTGTTGCCATGACAACACTGGTAGTAAGAGGAAGTAACATTGGGGTCGCCCCCGGTCTCCATGACAACAGAAACCTGCTGAGACCCGCTTCTTGTGTAAGCTCCTCCCCCCGACCTGACAGACGGGTTCTGGTCCGTTTCAACATCAGCTTTCATCATGTTTGTAAATATTCAATAAATTTCTTCTGGTTGAAAATATTCCTGCTCATTTCCAGTTTCATAAACAAGTGGGGGAGGGGCTGAGGTCACTCACTCCCCCTCCTGGTCGGGTTCTGGTCCCTGGGAGTCAGGCTCCGCCCCCTTCAGCAAAGTAATGAGAAGGACCCGGTTCTGCTGTGGAACGAACTTTATTCACCCAAAACAAACCGGCACCAGAACTGAACACAAAGAAATCCCTCAAAAGGTGAGGGACTAGCCCCGCCCCTTAGCCCCGCCCCCCACTGTGATTGGCTGCTGTTCAGAACAACCCAGTTCTGATTGCTCCATCTTCTGAACAGGAAGTGACTGGAAGACATGTTAGACAAAACCATGCTAGCAGTTAGCTGTCAGCTAGCCAGCTGCTAGCCTAGCACATCTCAGTCAGGTGACTTATTTTAAACTCAAGTTTTGAACCTGAACCAGCTAGCGCCGCCCATTCAAAACAAAGGGAACCGTTAGCCACAAGCTAACGTTCACATGGAGGGGGGCATGTAGTGTGTGGGGGTGTGGTGAGGGTGGGGGGCGGTGATATAGCCGACCACATGAGGACTGGGGGCGGTGCAGTAGACCCGTGGGGCGTGGCCCGAGGTCGACAGCGCTCCCCAGTGGGCAGCAGGAGGAACACAAGGATGATAAGAGGAGTGGGGCAGGTGGGCGGGGTGAGACGCTGCTGGCAGGTAGCCAGCAGGGGGCGGAGCTTCAAATGGCAGGTGCAGCAGAGCGGGGGCAGGAAGGGTCGTCTGATCCGGGTGCAGCAGTCCTGAGGTGGCGGAGCCTGGCGACGCTGGGGTCATGATGGAGGCGGGTCCTTCCGCCGTGGGGGCGGGGCCTGAGAAGTGGGAGGAGCATCAGCGGTTCAGACTTCCTGTCTATCGAGATCCTACCGTCAGAAGGCTGCGCCGGTACCGACCGCTGGCCTGGCCGTCTGATGCTCTGGAGGATTCTGGGTAGGAGGAGGGGGGCTGCTGGGCCCGGCTGCTCTCAGGGAAGGGAGGGGGGGCGGCTGGGGGCAGAAGCACAGGAAGGAGTCGTCACGTCCCCGTTCAGACTGGTTTCACTGGTTTTAACCCGACTCTGGTGTCAGAGGGTTGAGCTCTGGCCCAAACGACCCGGTTCTGGAGAACAGACTCACCGTGGGGGGCGGGCTCCTGGGCCAGGTAGGGGGGTAGTGCTGATAGGGGTAGGCCAGCTCCGGCGAGGTGGGGGGGGGTAGGCCTGCTGCTGGCAGCAGCTCTGGTGGAACCACTGGGGGGCAGGAGGCAGAGGGTTAATGTGGCAACAACCCAGGTACCCCCAGTTACCCCCACAGATCCCACCCAGGTAGCCCCAGGTACCCACCTGCACTCCCAGGTTGTAGTAGTACTGGACGATCCTGCAGTCTGAACACAAACATCATCAGATGTAGAGCCGACCCCTAAAGCCACACTGAACCATGCGACCTCTGACCTCTGGGTAAGTCGCTGCCATTTGGGTCATAGGAGTAAGGGGGCGGAGCCAGCACGGTGCACAGAGGCTCGCCCGACTCGCTGACCAACCAGGGTGCGGCAGCGGATATCGTCATGGACACTGAGGAGAGAAAACCAATCAGATCTCCCGGCTGACCGGAGGCCCCGCCCAGACAGCAAGCGTACCTGGACGAGTCTGAACGTGTGCGGCCGGCGGCAGGTGAGGGGCGGCCGGGACCCGGGACGGCGAGGGAGGCGAGGAAGAGGAGGAGGAGGGGGAGGAGCAGATGACCGGCAGCGGCTTCACCACCTGGAACAAACACAACTGACTTTCCTGCGCCCTCTAGAGGTGAACGTCAGGAGTTCAGGTTACGAGAACGCCTCCAAGATGGCCGACCGGTCGCCGTTCAGGCATTTAAATGGACAGTCAAGATATTTCTGCTTTCCAAACGCGTCGCTGGAGACAGCGGAGCAAAACGATCACAAGTTCAGACAAAAACTATTTCAGACTGAAAAAAAACTTAAAATACTGAATTAAACCGTTTGGTTTGAATGGATTCATATTTATGGTCTTTGGCTAAAAGTGCAGCTGATGTGCTAAAAAGATCAAATTAAAGGGCAACATTTATTTTAAAAAAACCTGACGCTACATTTAGCCGTAAAAAAAAAAAAATCGAATGTGACTTTATGAACCAAAATTGGATTCATCAGTTTCCTTAAACATTTGTTTAAAATCATGAAAATAAAACCAAACAGCTTTTTGTTCCACTCCCACAAAAAACTATAAAATATTAATTTTATAATTAAATATGTTTTCCCTGGAATGACTTTATGCAAAAGAAATTCAAAATATCAGTTCCTGCTTTTGAAAGTGGATATTGTACGAGAAATCTATTCTATATTTAAAATGTTTTTCTAGCAGGAGATGAAGAGTTAAATTATATTTAATCTTCTGGTTCTCAAGTGCTGCTTTCTAAAAATCCGCTCCACTTTAAAGGGAAATTATTTTATTTTAGAGAATGCTCAAACGTCATAAAAGGCAAATTTTATATAAAAATATGTTGACGTCTTAATTTAAGATCTGAGTTTTATTTTCCGCAGTTTGTGATTAGTTTTATTTAGAGAAATCCTCCATTTCAGTTTCTATTTGGTATAGAAGGAAATTACGCTCAGTGTCTTCAGAGGTTTTCGTGTCGGTTCTTGGTGCAGCGCCCTCACAGGCCAGGAGGGGAACAGGCTGCTCAGAGGGTTTGGTGGATGAACCAACCAGCAGGGGGCAGAAGCAGGTGTGCTTACCTGCGGAGTGTAGCTGTAGGATATGTCTGATCTGCTTGGAGAGTTGGTCAGACCCCTTTCCTGTTCGTCCTTTCAAAATAAGACGAAATCAAATATATTTATCTCTGAAGCACGTTTCCAACTCACAGCAGCAAAAGAGCTTTGCAAGGAAAAAAACCCAGAAAGTTCAAAGTCGAGATCAAAGATCAGACAGAAGAAAATAGCCTGAACGGCTGGAAACCTGACAGCCAGCCAGAAAGGTCAAAGGTCATAAAATGTAGCGCCTTGGTGCTGCAGAGTTGGTGACCTGATGGCCATAATGGAGGAAACTCAAGGTGTTTTTTGGGCGTATTTGTGGTGACTCAAGCTGAATGATGGTGATGAAGGGCTACCGTTAGCCCCGCCCATCTAACGGAAGAAACAGGAAGTAGGCCGGGCAGATCCAGTTTGATTGGACCAATCAGGAGAGAGGAGCTGGAGCCAATCGGGAAGCACATTGGCCAGGTGTGAGCGTTGTTACCTGAGTGGCGGCGGGCTCATCGGCTGCATAGACACCTGGCAGCTGGTAGCTCTGATCTACAACACAACACGATGTCACTTCCTGTCCCAGCAGGAAACATGGCAGCAATGTACTGATCCTCACCCTGGGCGCCGAACACGTACTCCTCTGCGTACTCGACTGAAACCGATCACATGGCCGTCACACAACATGCTCACCCAGGCTTTTATTCTGAAAGGTCGGCCACTCACTCTGGTCCTCCACGGTGCTGGCGTCCGCCTGGTCGTCCTCCGAGGAGCAGGCGGGGGTGGCGCCGGGCGGGGAGGCCGGCGGGCGGCTCGCCGCGGCCCTCTGCACCCGGTAGGAGGAGCCTGAGGGCGGTGAGGGGGTCCCGATGGGCGGAGCCACCGCAGAGCCCTGTGTGGGAGCGCCATCAGCAGGATTAACCAATCACAAGCCAGTAACGGACTCAACGTCAGTGCTAATGGCGGTGGCTAGTTTTACTAGCAGTTAGGGTTGGTAAAAGTTGCTCTAAAGTTCTGAAGAACTTCTGGACTATTCTACAGTACGAATATTTCCTGATACTCTAACGTACTGATATCGGTGCGTTGCCCTGACGATGCACACATGTAGCAGTTCTGCTATGAAGCGTCGCCTGGAAAAACCTTAGCCTGAAACCCTGACCACGACCGAACGGACCCCTCTAGTTCATCATGTTCAATGCTGCGGTTCTGAAGCTACCTGGTTCTGGTTGCTCACCTGCAGGGGGGGGAACACGGCGTCGCCGGCGTCCTCCAGCTGGTAGAAGGTCATGGGCGGGTCGAGGTCGGCCGCTTCCTCCACCGCCTCGGCGGGAAACCCGAACTGACATTCCTTACTGACGGCCAGCAGGTGGCGCCGACTGCGGCTGGCGACACAAAGACATGAAGGAAAAGGTTCTGAAAGACCCGTTGTGGTCCTGGTCCTGTGGGCTTACCGGGACCGGAAGGCGTAGTTCTCGTAGTCGTGGTAATATCTTCTGCCTGGGTGGTAATAGGTCAGCTCTGGACCAATCAGCTGACGGTTCAGGAACCGAGCAGGACTTCAGAGCAAACCCAGAACCCCGAGGTCGGTTCGGGTCGGAGAGAAGAACAGAAACCAGCCAATCAGAGACATGAAGCAGCCGGGGGGCAACAGACGGCGGACATGTTGGATGGCGTTCTACCTTGACACGCCGTAGCGAGGGGCTCTTGCTGCAGGGGGGTGGTGTTGTGGGGGGGCGTAGGGTCGTAGGTCACGGCCCCTGGTGACGGGGGGAGGGGTGGGCGAGGGTGACCCGCTGGTTGGAAGCGGGGAGGAAGGGGTGAAGGGGCGGGGCCTCCATAGGAGACGGGTGGCGGCATCAGTAGCTCCACCCCCTTTGCCCCGCTGCTACCGCGGGACTTTCTGAAGTAACGATGGCGGTGATGCCGCTGACCTCGAGACTCTGGGTCTGCTGAGAGAATGGAGGGGTCACGAAGGGGTCACATTGTAGCCCAGCATAACCAGAACCTCACCTGGATCTCCCTTCCTGGCCGGCGCCGACACGTTCCAGGCAGGAACTGGGTTGACTGGTTTCAGATCCGTCAGCGGAACCAGGTGTCTGCATCACATCATCACATTCAATCTGCTGCCAACAGATTGAAGTTCCAGAACCAGAACCAGGTTCTAACAGGGTTCTGGTTCAGACCCGATTCTGAAAGGATTACTTCTCTCCCAGCTCCTCGATAAACACGGTGACGGCCGCCGAGTGGGTTCCCACTTCCTGGATGAAGGCGTTGTAGAATTTCCCTTTGGGTTCCAGACGGACCTGAAACCAGGAGACTGATGCTGATCCTGGTTCTAGAGCCTCCAGAACCACAACTGGTCCAGGTTCCCGATCCGGCCCTGGACCATCCAATCAGGAAGTGAGTTGTTACCTGACACTTGTCTCCCAGGAAGTACTGTCGACCCGCGAACACCATGTAGTCCGTCTTCTGCATCTCTGTCACAGCAAAGTAATCAGATTACTACAGACAAGCTGACTTCATCCAGGTGTGTCTCATCTGTGATCAGCTGACCGGTTCACCTGGGACCAACAGTTCAACACGGAGCAAAGCAGGGCTGGGAGATGTATCGCCATATTTTCAATTTACCACAGTTCTATCGCAACCATCCAGTATAAATTAAGGTTCAGCTTTAGTCATCAAAAATAAGCTTTAGTGATCAAATTCCCTGAGAGTGAATTTGATCACTAAAGCTGAACTCTATGAATCCGTCACCCTATGAAGGCATCACTCGTCCCTTCCCCTCCCAACCTGCACAAAAAGACGATGAGTCGAGTGAATAGAGGAATCAGATGAACCGTCTGGTTCTGAAGACAAACGTCTGGATCAATAATCTGGCAGTAGATCAAATACATGGAGGATGTCCAACAAAATGAGGTCAAACATGTTATCAACTATTGCCACAAAAGGTTGAACCACAGATTTTCTCCCCCAATCGGAACGTTTCCATGCCGTTCACAGAACCGGTCCGTTAGTGAAACCTGGAGCCGCAGGTCGGATTCATTTAGCGCAACGGGAAAATGGCTCCGATCTTCTCATTCTGCACGATAAACGCAGACGTGTTGCCATAGCAACTGACAACAACGCAACGTTAAGCATCAGGATTCAGGACCAAAAACACAAAAACTTTTTCCCACAGAGAGCAGAACTTTGAGATCGTTACAGTTTTATGCTTTAAGGCATAAAACTGTAACGATCTGTGTATTTTATTAACAAGTGACAGCTGTGTTTGATTAGCCACCGCTGCTATTAGCCACCGCTGCTATTAGCCACCGCTGCTATTAGCCACGCTAACAGCTGTGTTTGATTAGCCACCACTGCTATTAGCCACTGCTGCTATTAGCCACGCTAACAGCTGTGGTTGATTAGCCACCGCTGCTATTAGCCACCGCTGCTATTAGGCACGCTAACAGCTGTGGTTGATTAGCCACCGCTGCTATTAGCCACCGCTGCTATTAGCCACGCTAACAGCTGTGTTTGATTAGCCACCGCTGCTATTAGCCATGCTAACAGCTGTAGTTGATTAGCCACCGCTGCTATTAGCCACCGCTGCTATTAGCCACGCTAACAGCTGTGGTTGATTAGCCACCGCTGCTATTAGCCACCGCTGCTATTAGGCACGCTAACAGCTGTGGTTGATTAGCCACCGCTGCTATTAGCCACCGCTGCTATTAGCCACGCTAACAGCTGTGTTTGATTAGCCACCGCTGCTATTAGCCACCTCTGCTATTAGCCACGCTAACAGCTGTGGTTGTTTAGCCACCGCTGCTATTAGCCACAGCTGCTATTAGCCACGCTAACAGCTGTGGTTGATTAGCCACCGCTGCTATTAGCCATGCTAACAGATGTGGCCGACTAGCCACCGCTGCTATTAGCCACGCTAACAGCTGTGGCCGACTAGCCACCGCTGCTATTAGCCACGCTAACAGCTGTGGCCGACTAGCCACTGCTGCTATTAGCCACGCTAACACACTTTATTTCACAGTACATCTATTTCTACGTTTGTCCATGTCAAGTATCACTGACCTACTTCCCTCGAAACTTTTTTCTTAAAAACGTTTCTGATCTTGTTATCTAGTCTTAGTGTAGGCAGTTCATAGCAAAACATCCCTTTAATTTTATTATTGGAGCTACTTTAAGTCTAGCAGGGAAATGGTGACGTCATGCTGCAAGGAGTCTACAGTTTAAAATAATTTGAAGCTCAATTAAAAATATCTTGATATACATCACATATGGTGATATAACAAAAATATATCGGGATATTAGATTTTCCTCATATTGCCCAGCCCTAGAGCAAAGAGGTTCTGACAGACCGGAAGCAGAACCAGAACCATCTGAGCTCTAGTATCACACAGAAACCAGAAGGGGGCACCATGACTCACAAGTTGTCACCAACCTTTCAATCAATCAATCATTGCACTATTGATCTGATTGGTTGATTTCTGTTGGTCTGATCAACAGGTTGACTTCCTGCGTTACCTTTGCAGGTGTCCTGCCACACGTCAAACTCCAGGTTCCTGTAGACGTCGCTGTCCAGAGACTTCAGGACCTTGTACGGCAAACAGAGTCTGGAGGTGGGCGGGGTCTCAGCAGGCGGCTAAACGACAGCAGACACGACATCACCACAGGTAAAGCAATGCCGCCATTTCATTGCCCGACCTTCTCGATGCGTCCGAGTGAGCCGGACGCTCCGCTTCGGTCAGACTGGCAGAAAAAAAAACACTTGACGGTCAGCAGGGGGCACTATGATGCAGGGCTGGGCGGGGCTTCTCCAGGTCCGGTCCTCCAGAGGCGGTCCAATGGCATCGCCTCATTGGCGCTTTCCCACCAATGAGAGCAGCTCCGGACCGGACCTGCTGATTCTGGAGATTTTGTACCAGACCTGCAGAAGCCGCCATCTTTATTCCTTCCTGCATTTAAATGGTGACATCATCACTCCTCGACCTTCTTCAGACTTCAGTGCCTTGTCTGTTGTCATGGAAATGGGGCTAGCTACATGTGGGCGGAGCCTGAGGCTGGGGCCTCACCTTGGTGTCCTCTGCCGCTCCGCCTGCCTCCGCCTCGTCCCTGCAGGTGAAACCAACGCACACTGACGTCATGTGACCGCAGACATCCAATCAGGAAGCTGGAAGGTTGGCTCACCTGTGCACCCGGTCCTCAGGCGCGTCGTAGCCCACGTCAACGTCGCTGCACACAGACAGGCTGTTTCTATAGCGACGACCTCCGGCCCTGAAGGCCTCCATGGCCTGCCAGAGCTCCGCCCCCTCCACGCCGAACACCTGAGTGTAGAGCAGCTCGTAGAGCAGAGCTGCACACAGAGACACACCTGAGCAGGTAGACACACCCACAGCTCCCCGCCTAAGGCCACGCCCACTCACACTGGCACAGTGCCGCTGAAACTGGGTAGCTCCTCCCATAGATGATGTCATAGTGACCGTTAATGGAGCAGCACAGAGTGACCTAGGCAACAGGAGGTCAAGGTCACTGGCAGCCAATCACAGGCCAATGTGAACACCTGACCTCAGTGACCCCACCTTGTCCTCAAAGTCGTTCTCTGAGATGATGGTGGCCGGTTTCCCGGGGTAACGGTAGATCAGGAAGCACCGCCTGCAGGCGGACTGGAAGTTACCTGCAGCCAGGTGACCATGTGACCTGCAGCAGTCATGTGACCTCACCTGTACAGCTGAGACAGAGCCTTGATCTCCACCTGACCCACAGTCTCCTGAAACACACACACACACACACACACACACACTGAGCTGGTGGGATCCAGGTGAGCTCAGGTGAGACAGAAGCTCACAGACTCACCTTGGGATCCTCCAGGCGCTCCAGGTACTTCTCAAAGGAACCTTCCACGAACTGCGGGGACAACAGACAGGTGAGCTGGCTCCGGTTCTGTCAGAACCGCTGGTACAAAGCAATCAGAACATGTCCAGGTCAAAGGTCACCAAGATTCTCCGTCTCCAAAAGCAGAACACACCGACCCGGTTCTGGATAGCACCTCTCCCCCCGGAGGTTTTCCCCAGTGGGAGCTTGGGTTCGGTTCGGTTGGACCCAACTCACCGGCTCGAAGTTGCACCTGTTGGCCCGCATGAAGCTCGCGCAGTCCAGTCGGATCTTCTGATGGTAGTTCTGGGAGAAGTAGAGCTGCGGGACAGAACCGAACCGACTGGGTCAAAACGGAACCGTCACAGAAACACTAGACCTGTTCCAAACTCATCATCTCCATTCGGTGACCTCTGACCCCGGCACCGGCTCACCTGCTCGGACACGGCCCGGAACAGGCTGGACGCGTCCCGCGCGACCATCTTCCGGTACAGACCCAGACTGGACAGGTAGTCGTCCATGTTCACGAAGTACTTCTTCAGGCCTTTCTGCATCCCGCCGAACCGAACCGAACCGCGCTCCACGTGCACGGAACAGTTCCTGACCTCAGTGACTTCCGCTAAAGCGACCGCGCGCGCCTCCAGGTGACTTCAATCAGGTCTAATGAGCGCGTTGTCCACGAGGCGTTCACGGACCGAGAGAGGATCGGAAAGAACCGTTCACTGGCTCGGAACCGCAGCACTGAATGAACCGGATCATTATGACGTCAGAGGAATCAACCATTGTTGCGCAGAAAGCTACAAAATTCACAATATCTTTCGATTAATGACGTTAATTTTCATTTACTGAAGCTTCCGGCTGCAGGTGAGCACCGACCAGGGGGCGGGGCGTTTTATTCCCGCCTGTCTGGGTTCGGTTCTGGTTGGAACTGCGTTTGGGTTCTAACCACAACCCAGAACCAAAATGAAGTTCTGATTCAATTCAGGTTCAGTTTTTTTAATCTATCTATCTATCTATCTATCTATCTATCTATCTATCTATCTATCTATCTATCTATCTATCTATCTATCTATCTATCTATCTATCTATCTATCTATCTATCTATCTATCTATCTATCTATCTATCTATCTATCTATCTATCTATCTATCTATCTATCTATCTATCTATCTATCTATCTATCTATCTATCTATCTATCTATCTATCTATCTTTGCTCAGATGTCACGGGATACATATTAATATTTATTAAGTTATAAGTTTATCACTACTATTTCTGGATCTCAACCTTCTAGCCGAACCGAACCTGTTTGTTGTAGCTGCAGTAGCTCCACCTTGCCAGCAGGCGCCGCAGCAGCGCTCTAAGGTAGAAGTAGAACTGCATCGCATGATATAATTCAAGCACTTATGAAATATTTAAAAAGGATTTAGTGAGCAAGTATGAATGTAATTTACTTATTTTAAAACCTGAAGACATTTTGTGAATTAAATCTCCGTCCAGTAGATGGCGGTAACACAAAGTTTGTAAATGGCCAGAAAACGCTGTAGAAGAAGAAGACGCAGCGTTCGAACAGTGGTGCATTGCGCCTGCGCCGGGAACCACCTGTAGTCCTTGAGGCTGTGCGAGGTTCTGGTTCGCCATGGTTCGGCCCGGTTCGGTCCGGTTCGGTGTCGCTGTGACCCAGATGATGCGGCTGCTGCTCCGGAGGCTGTGGCGGCTGCCCGCCGCCTCGGGCCGCTCCTTCAGCGGCCTGCCCCGCGCAGGTCCGGCGAACCTTTCTGGACTTCTTCCGGGATCAACACAACATCTGCTGGTTCCGTCCGCTCCGGTTCGGCCCAGAGGAGATCCCAGCCTGCTGTTCGTGAACGCTGGAATGAACCAGGTCAGCCTGGTTCTACGTGTTTTGGTCCGGTTCGGTTCGGTTCAGTCTGACACAGTTCTGCTGGGTCAGGGACATCAAAACCAAATATAAGAAATAATACCAGAAAATAACCTTATTGGTTTCGATCGGTCCAGTTTGGTTCAGGGATAGATGGTTCTGGTTCTGGTCCAGTTCAGCAGGGATTCATCCAGAATCTGGAGAGAATCAGGCCCAAAGAACCAGAACCGGCTGATAACACCCCAGGATCATAACTAACAGTTCTAGTGGTTCTGGTTGTGATGAAGAACATTTTTAACTAACTGGACCTGGTTCTGCTACCTGGGTGAAGTTGTCCCCCCACCTTCTTCAAATCAGACAAAATTGGTCAGTCAACTCGGCTGCGTTTGTGCTGGTTTGTGCAGGAATTTTTTTTAATGTATACTGGTATTACAAATTATAGCACTATGAACTATTATTAGTTCTATAAATAATAAAGTCATCAAAGGTCAAGCAGCTCCCCTAACTTCTTCAAATTAGGTAAAATGGGTGTTAATTTACTTGACTACATTTGTTCAGCAAAAATGTTCATTTGTGCAGCTATCATTTTAAAGATATTAAAATAAAAGTGTCTAGAGGTCATCAAAGGTCAATGAACATCTGTTGATGCTGAAACTGTCAATTTATTTTAAATTGCCGTGCGAGTTGCTAACAAATGAACATAAAAAATTTAATTTTAACATGGACGAAATTCAATGCAAATAAGGTCTCATCTAAAATGAACAGGTTGGTACATCACCTCCCAAAACAATCTCGGTGACCTGTATCTTAGCTTCTCATCACTAGAGGTGCGATTAAACAAACTGTACTTTTGAAATACAAAAAATAAAAACAGAACATGTGCTTAGCATCTACTCAGCCTTTTTGAGGTCAATATTATTATCAACAGCAATCTTCAGCACTTCTTTTCAATACTTCATAGCAGTGCATCAACGTAAGTTTGTCCACTTGGGCCTGCAGCATGTAAGATTCACAAAAGCAATGTATTTTTACACATTTTCCAAAAACTGTTTCAGTACAGTATGGTGTAAGACAGCAATATGATGTCTTACACAGACCTTGATAGTTTGACTGCCTTGACAAGGTAGGGGAGCTGGTTGACCTTTGATGACTTTATTATTTATAGAACTAATAATAGTTTATAGTGTTATAATTTGTAATACCAGTATAAATTTTAAAAAATCCTGCACAAACCAGCACAAACGCAGCCGAGTTGATTGACACCAATTTTGTCTGATTTGAAGAAGGTGGGGGGACAACTTCACTCAGGTGGTTCACCTGCGGTAAAGCGAGCCGACTCTACGCAAAGCCGGCACACGACTTTCACGTGCGCAACAGCTCAAAACATTACGGTACCCCCAGTTACGTGCTTTCACAATAAAAGCGCACATCCGGTTCATGTTTCATCTGTTGCAGGTTTAGTCTGTATTTATGCAGGTGCTAAAAGAAATGAAAACTCTGAGTGGCAGAAAGACAACCAGGAAATGGCATCCACATGTTTAATTTCAAAATAAAAGCCAGTTAAAATATTACGTTTTTACTTCACCCCTAGGCTTTCGTGACTATTCCTGAAAAACTCTTTCTTTCGAGTGACTTTGTCGGCAACCTGGGGAAAAAAGTAAAAACGTCTTATTTTAATAGACTTTTATTTTGAAATTAAACATCAGACGTGGTTGACATTTGCTGGTTTTGTTCTGGAGCTGTTCCTCTGTCACCCAGAAGTGAGAGAAGTCACTAGAAATATATGTATAAATCATATACATTTATTTTTACAGCATTATTTTTCATACAATATATTTGAATTTATTTTCAGATACATCATTTCCTTTTGCAACTGCCCAAATATAATGTCTAACCGTGAAGCTGCAGGAAGTCTACAGTACTTGCAGTAGATGAAACATGAACCGGATGTGCGCTTTTATTCTGAAAGGAGTTATAAATGTCCTGTGAAGTGGCGCTCGTGAAAATCGAGTGCGGGCTATCTTTACCGCAGTCTGGTTCTGCTCCAGTCCTAAATGTTTCTGGTTCTGGTTCTGATTCAGTTCAAGCCGGTGCTGCTGGGCACCGTGGATCCCCGCAGCCAGATGGCGCTGTGGCGCCGCGTGGCCAACAGCCAGCGCTGCGTGCGGGCTGGAGGGAAGCACAACGACCTGGAGGACGTGGGGCGCGACGGGACGCACCACACCTTCTTCGAGATGCTGGGCAGCTGGTCCTTCGGGGACTACTTCAAGGTGGGCGGGGCTTCCGCAGCAGAGTGGGCGGGGCTTCCGCAGCAGAGCGGGCGGGGCTTCAGCGAGTCTGTGTGTGTGACAGGAAGAGGCTTGCCGCATGGCGTGGAGTCTCCTCACCGAGCATTATGGGATACCGGCAGACAGACTGTACGTCTCGTACTTTGGAGGAGACGCCGGCTCCGGCCTGCCGGCGGACCGGGAGACCCGGGACGTCTGGCTGGACCTGGGGTAGGTCTAAGCGGGACCGCTGCCGGTTCTGGGCCACGTGATGCGGTTCTGATCCGGTTCTGTTCTTCGCAGGGTTCCTGCGTCGCGCGTGCTGCCGTTCGGTCTGAAGCACAACTTCTGGGAGATGGGGGACACGGGCCCCTGCGGCCCCTGCACCGAGATCCACTATGACCACGTGGGCGGGCGCCAGGCGGCGGCGCTGGTCAACGCCGGCGGACCGGAGCTGGTGGAGATCTGGAACCTGGTCTTCATCCAGTACAACAGGTCTGGCTTCCAGCACACGCCCTCACACCAGCTGAACCGGCTCAGACCCGTTAACTGGTCCCAGTCTGCCTCAGGGAGGCGGACCAGAGCCTGCGGCTGCTGCCCCAGTTCAGCGTGGATACTGGGATGGGACTGGAGCGACTGGTCGCCGTTCTGCAGGGGAAGCGCTCCAACTACGACACGGATCTGTTCACGCCGCTCCTGGACGCCATCCAGCAGGCGAGTGGCGGCCCGTCGCCACGGCGACCAGCCCGCTGTCGGGGCCACCAGCCGGACGTCATAGCAACCTCTCTGTGTTCGCAGCGGTCGAGGGCGGGGCCTTACGGCGGCAGGATGGGCGAGGCGCCGGACGCCCAGGTGGACCGGGCCTACCGGGTCGTGGCCGATCACGTCCGGACCCTGGCGGTTTGCATCGCCGACGGAGTGCATCCTGGGATGTCTGGCGCCGAGTGAGTGTGCGGCCTGTGGCCCGGCAGCGCCGTCGCCCGGCGGCCCGTCGCCCGGCGCCGCCGTGGCGTCACGCTGACCCGTTTGTTCGGTCCAGGTTGGTGCTGAGGAGGATCCTGAGGCGGGCGGTCCGGTTCTGTGCCGAGGTTCTGCAGGCTCCGCCGGGTTCGCTGGCCAGCCTGGTGCCCACCGTGGCTCAGACTCTGGTACAATACATTTCCCATCATCCCTCTGGCTGGCAACCGCGGCTTTCATTGACCTTTGACCTCTTCCGGCAGGGCGACGCGTTTCCGGAGCTGTCCAGGGAAGCGGACCGGGTGAGTGTTGGTCCACAGGAGCAGCACATGAATGATGTCACAGGAAGTGGTCACCAGCGGCGGCGTCTGTTTCAGATCGCTGACATCATCGATGAGAACGAGGGTCACTTCCTGTCTTCCCTGCAGCGTGGCAGCCGGCTGATCCAGAGGACCTGCGTCCAGACGGACGGCGGCCCCTTCCCCGGTACGCCGCGCCCGCCGCGCCCGCGTGGGGATCTGCAGGTGCGGGTCTCCAGGTGAGCTAACTTCCTGCTGCCCGTCTGCAGCGGCGGTGGCCTGGTCGCTGCACCGAGACCTGGGCTTCCCTCTGGACCTGGTGGACCTGATGCTGGAGGAACGCGGCGTCCAGGTGGACCGCCAGGAGCTGGACCGCCTCGTGTCCCACGACCAGAAGGTGAGGGACGCCCAGGATGCTGGTCCTCTGTAGGTCAGAGGTCAGACTGACGCTTCCAGCATCACTGTGGTTGTTTGGCTTCCACATGGGAGCTTTTATTGTGAAGGAGCTGATGTCAGCGGTGATGTCACCTGCCCAGATTCGGGCGGAGCAGCAGGCGGACGCACGACCCCGCCTCCTGCTGGACGTGCTGAGCCTGGCGGCGCTGCAGCGCGCCGGCGTTCCTCACACCGACGACGGCCCCAAGTACCGGTACCACCTGGAGAACGGCCGATACGGTGGGCGCCGCCCGCACGGGTACGCAGCCTGCGATCGGCCCGCGTCATAACTCCTTACTCTCCTCCAGTGTTCCCAGCATGCCGAGCGACGGTCCTGGCTCTGTACGACGGCCGGGCGCTGGTTCCGGAAGTCGGCCCGGGTCAGCGATGCGGAGTGATTCTGGACCGGACCTGCTTCTACTCGGAGCAGGGCGGCCAGTCGCACGACCGCGGATACCTGACGCTGGACGGCCTGCGGGTGAGCCGAGCATCATGGGAAACGCCCGGCGAGTCTCCAGGCGACTCCGGGTGTTCTGCCCCCCAGGAGGTTCTGTTCTCAGTGGAGGCGGTGAACCGGACCGGAGGGTATGTCGTCCACCAGGTGACGGTTCCGGACCACCTGAGAACTGGAGACCAGGTGGAGCTGCACCTGGATCAGGTACCAACAGAACCAGAATGCCACAGGAAGCTCCGCCTCTTTTATACCCGTGGAGAGCGTCACTTTATTTTGAAAGGAATAAAAACTGAAAAAAGTTAAATGTTTCTAAAATGAAGTTCAGTAAAAGTGCAGTAAACAGGAATGAGTGTGTAGGTGGAGGAGTGTGTCCTCTGTCAATGTTACATTTATTTCTGCAAAACGATCAAGTAAATTGATGACCTATATACTAGATCAATTCAAAGATCTTAAATTGTTTAACATTTAAATGTAAAGATTTTAAGGAGCTGTCAAGTTTAAAGTTCAAAGATGAATCTTCATAGTTTTGTTTTGTTACCATAGCAACAAAGTGCTGCTCTGAGTTTGATCTTTGACTTTTAGCTGTTCAGTGATGCGTCTTAGTAAACTCCAATTATCTCCCACTGCTTTTAAACGTTGCCAATTAAAGCGGGCCCCTGTCCCAGATTCACTCCATCCGTGGTTCTGATCGGCCCAAAGTCAGATTGTTCTTCAGCATTGGACCGGCCCGGCATGACCACCTGCTGCTCGCCGCGTCTCTGTGGAGGTTCAGTCTGTGGAGGTTCACTCTGTGGAGGTTCACTCTGTGGAGGTTCAGTCTGTGGAGGTTCAGTCTGTGGAGGTTCAGTCTGTGGAGGTTCAGTCTGTGGAGGTTCAGTCTGTGGAGGTTCAGTCTGTGGAGGTTCAGTCTGTGGAGGTTCAGTCTGTGGAGGTTCAGTCTGTGGAGGTTCAGCAGCTTCCATTGGGTTTTAATGATCAGCTCATGTTCTGGTTGAACTGGGCTTCGTGGGACGGGTCTCTTCGTGGGACGGGTCTCTTCGTGGGACGGGTCTCTCCGTGGGACGGGTCTCTTCGGGTCTCTGATCCCTGAGAGGCAACTTATTGACTCCACCCAGATAAAGTTTCTGATATGCATCAAGTCGCCACAAAAATAAACTAAAATAAAAACAAGCCGTCGCTCTGCGTTGTTCTGAGGATCCATAAAAACCTTTTAGCTGAAAAACAGTAGAAATGAAGCCGGTATGAATAAAGTTGGGCTGCTTGGGGAGGAAGAATAAGGAAAACACAAATATAACTAATATATCACCAACGAAAACACTCACACAAAAATCCCTGGTGAATAAAGCAAAGAAAATAAAACTTTTCTTCACTAAACAAAACCAAAAGAAATAAAATACTTTTGATCATAAATAAGTATCCAAAATGAAAAGCTAAAGTTAGAGAAGCCAGATAATAAGAAACGACCTTCACCTTCTCTAAAGTAAACCGGTTCTACCGAAAAAACCGATGGACGAATAAAACTGATTCTAACTCATTAAGGTCAAAGTTCAACAAACGTCTGAATGAATCATCAGCAGAGACCCACTGCTGATTTCCTGTTACAGCAGCATTCTGCTAGCATAGCATGCTGCTAGCATAGTATACGGTTAGCATAGCATACTGTTAGAATAGCATACTGTTAGAATAGCATGCTGTTAGCATAGCATGCTGTTAGCATAGCATGCTGTTAGAATAGCATGCTGTTAGCATAGCGTGCTGTTAGCATAGCATGTTTGTGTTTACCCTGGTCAGACCGACCAGAACCAGAACTGCTGCTGACAGCCAACAACCTTCACAAAATGCCAGGAGGCTGATCCTGGTATCAACCCGTCCTGGTTCTGCTCTGGTTCTGCTCTGGTTCTGCTCTGGTTTGGTTCGGTGTCTCAGTCCTCTGTAATACTCTGTTTTCTCCGACCCGGTCCGGTTCTGGTTCCGGTCCTGTCCCCAGGCCCACCGGCTGTCCTGCATGGCTAAGCACACGGCGACCCACGTCCTGAACTTTGCCCTGCGGTCGGTTCTGGGTCGGTCGGTCCAGCAGAGAGGCTCTCACATCTCGGCGGACCGCCTGCGCTTCGACTTCAGCATAAAGGTTCTGACCCGACGGCCGGCCGGCCCGCCGACCGCGTCTGCCGGTTCTGAGGGTTCTGTTGCTTTTCCTCAGGGTTCGCTCAGCTCCGCCCAGCTGCAGCAGGTGGACAGGTGCGTTGGCGACGTCATCTCGGCCAATCAGGACGTCCACACCCTGGAGGTTCCTCTGCGGCTCGCCGGCGCCATCCACGGCCTGAGGACGGTGGACGAGGTGAGCGGAGACGTTGTCCCGGTCTCACCAGCCGTCCCGGGTTCTGACGCTGCGCCCCCTGCAGGTGTATCCGGACCCGGTCCGCGTGGTGTCGCTGGGCGTCCCGTCTCCGAGCTGCTGGACGGCAGGACGGACAGAGAGACGTCCGTGGAGCTGTGCTGCGGGACGTAAGACGGAACACACCTGTCCCCGCCCGCCCCACCCCAACCGTCCCAGCTGAACCTCGGTGTCTCTTCCAGCCACCTGCTGCAGACCGGATCCATCCAGGACCTGGTGATCGTCTCCGAGAAGCAGCAGGTGAAGGGGATCAGTCGCATCGTCGCGGTAACGGGTCAGGACGCCGTCCAGGTGAGACAGCTCAGCTAATGGAATCGAGCTCAGATCCTGTGCGACTGGACCGAACCGGTTCCGTTGGTCTCTGCAGGCGAGGGACATGGGACGGGCGTTGTCCCAGGAAGTGGACTCTCTGTCAGCCAGACTGTCAGGCTCCGCCCCCTCCAGCCTAGGCTCCGCCCTCCAGTTCTCCAAGGAGGCCAGCACCCTGTCTGACGTAGGTGTCCTTCCCATGATGCAGTGCGGCACCGAGGCGACAGTTTAACCCTGAGCTGTGTCTGACAGGCTGTGGACAACACGCCCATCCCCCAGTGGCAGCGCCGGGAACTGCAGGTCCGGCTGCGGGCCGCGCTGCGCTCCATCGGCACCGCCATCAGGAAGCTGGAGGCTCAGCAGGTGAGAACGCGCCTGGACGGGGCGGCGCCCGGAGACGCCCGGAGACGCCCGCCGCTCACGCCGTCCCATCATCCTTTGCTCAGGCTGCGGAGAAGGCGGCGGCGCTGCTGCGGCGGCGCGGACCAACGGAGCTGCTGGTGGACGGCGTGGAGACGGACTCGCCGTCGGTGAGTAGAACCGACGGCTTCCTGACCCGACCGGGACCAGGCCTGGTTGTGGTTCTGGATCGGTTCTGGTTCTGTTCCAGGTTCTGATGAAGACCGTCAACCAGCTGAGCACCGCCGCCCCCCTCAGTCACGTGATGCTGCTCGCTCACCAGAGGCATTCTGGGAAGGTTTTCTGTGCCTGTCAGGTTCCCAAGGTAACTGCTGACATCATTGGGGGCGGGGCCGTAACCGCCCGCCTCTGATTGGCTGTGCTCCTCCTCCTCAGGACTCGCCGGCCCTCGCCGCCTCTGATTGGGCGGTGGCCGTTTGCCGCCGCTTGGGGGGGAGTGCCGGGGGATCAGCGCTGGTCGCCAAGGGAACCGGAAGCAGCAGTGACATCACAGAGGCCCTGATGTTTGCCGAAGACTTCGCCCGCAGCAAGGTGGGGCGATGATGTCACAGGCTCCTCCCCCAGGAGGCGCGCTGTGATTGGACCCAGAGATTTCTTTGTTTTAGAAGAAATAAAATCAGAACTGAGTTTTGACTCATTTATTGATTACATCAGTTTGTTTACAAATAAACACCAAAATAAACCAGAACATCTGCTGCCGTCCGGGTCGGAACCAGAACCGGGTCGGAACCAGAACCGGGTCGGAAACAGAACCGGCCGTTCTTCAGAGCAGAGACGCGTTGAGCCACTGCAGGAAACAAACGTGTTACATCAGAACCGGAGCACTTTCAAAATAAAAGCTTCACACCAAATATCATCCAATGTCAGATTAATTATTAGGTTTCTTTGAGTTTTGGCCGTTTTGGGCCTCCGTATTCCTTCTGGGGGCACATATGTACCGCCCCCTCCCCACATGCTGCTGGGCTGGCTGAAAGGAGGGGCGCCACCATCAGGCCGGTGAAGGTAACACGCTCTCTGAGCCGGTTCGGTTCCGACCCGCTTCCTGTCAGAGAAACTGGACCACAGACACATTCAGAACCAGACCGGTACCTCCGTCAGGCCGAGCTCCACGGTTCCGGACCCGTCCTTGTCCAGTCCGGCGAACTCCTCTGAGGACGGAGACGGGACAGGATGAGGACTGGGTCGGGATGTGTTCGGCCCATCTGGCCGGCGCCGGGTCAGAACTTACCGAACATGGTCTCCAGCCGCACCAAGCAGCTCACAAAGTTATTAAAGTCGACGGTGAGGTCCGGTTCGCTGTAGCGGGCCACCAGAACCTGATGCAATGGACTGTTGAGGCTGAAACCTGAACACAGAGCGACGGTATCAGAACCCGGTTCTGCCTCTGGCCCAATGGAGCCGGACCCAAGCGGAACCAGAACCCGGGAGGACTCACCCGCTTCGTCCACCGCCGTCCGCATCTCAGCCGAGCTCATGGTCCCAGAATTATCCGCGTCTCGGGTCCGGTAGATTTTCTGGAACCCAAAGGTGACAAATGAGTGTGGGGTCAAGAGTCAGAGGTCACCAACCAACCGTCCACTCACCAGGAAGTTCTCAATGTTGGTCCACAGGATCTTGAACTCAACCAGACCCAGTTTCCCGCTGCCGTCCTTCTGTGGCCCGGTTCAGGATCCGCTCAGAACGGAAACCATGGAAACCACCACCTCCCAGTGCAACCATCAACCTCCCTGAACTGGTTCCTGTATCCTCAATGCTTTCACAATAAGAGCCCTGTGACCGCCCCTATTTTGAAGGATACGTCCAGCAGGTTGACCGTGTTGCGGCAGGTGTCCAGGCTGAAGCCGCTGGTCCGGATGTCGGAACCTGTGGAGAACAGAGCGGCGGCTAAACCCTCAGCAGCGACTGCAGGCGAGACAGAGAAGGGGGCGGAGCCACAGGCCCCGGAGGGCTTCCTTACGTTTGGTCACCACCTTGTTGAGGATCCTCTGCAGCTCGAAGGCGGAGATCTCACAGTCCTGCAGGGACAGTCATCAGTTGGACCGGACCCCGGCTCACCTGTCCCGCCAGCTGTCCAAACAGACGCCTGAATCGCTCGTCCACGTCGTCGATTTTGATCTGCGTCAAAGCAGAGCTTAGATCGGCCGCCACGTTTCGACCCATTGAACCGAGCAAACCGGGTCAAAACACTCACCTTCTCCACCCGCGACTCCACCGGGTCCTCCAGCACTCTGCAGGGGAAAAGCAACCGCATTAGCCACGCCCCGAATGGCCGGGGACCCGCAGGCGACTGGCAGGTGCTGCACACTCCAGGAAACCTACTGGAAGTCTGCTTGTTTCTCGGAGAAGACCCGGACGCAGAAGTCTCCGTCCTCGTTGGGCTGGAAGGTGGACGGGATGATGAGGTACTCCCCCGGAGGCAGGACGAAGCGGCTGCAGACCTCCCGCAGGTTGATGAAGGTTTCTGGGCGAGCGGCGGAGGCGTGGCGCAGGAAGAAGTTCCTGTCCAGGTGGACGTTCCTCTGACCGGAGAACTGACAGAGACAATGGAGTCAAGGAAAACCCACCAGGGTGTCCAGCTGGGGGACGGCGTTAACCTTCCTACCTCATCAGGGACCTGCAACAGAAGAAGAAGAGTGTTTGAAGCCCGGCGCTGATGGAACCAGGATCGATCTGAGGTGAAACTTTGTCCGGTTCCACCACTAGTCTCTCTGGACCGACAATCCAGTCCAGCGAAGTTCTACCAGAACTCGCCGTCCTCTGAGCGACGGCTCAGACGCTCTCTGTCCTCATCGCTGATGCGGCGCCACAGCGATGTCGGATCGAGACCATCAGAACCTCGGACCATCAGAACCTTCTACACCTGGTGCACAGGTGTAGAAGGCAGGTGTAGAAGTTCGGGTTGAATTACTTGTCACTCCAGGCGCCGGTCCACTCCACCTGACCCCAGGGGTTCCGGATCCGGATCAGCTTCTCCATGTCGCCCTGGTACTCCACCTGCAGCCAATCACAAGCAGAGTTACTCACCTGGGCACCCGGCCGGGGCGGGGTTGAAGTGGCCAGGTCCTCACCTGGGCTGCACCTGTCACAGAGTAGGCGTGGCCTTTGACCAGCTTCTGGGAGGTGACGGCTTCAGAGTCGGCCGAGCTGGTGATCTGAAACAGAACCGGGTCTGACGATCAGTCTGACAGACAGGTGGGTCACCTGACCAGACCCCGTCAGACAGGTGGGTCACCTGACCAGACCCGTCAGACAGGTGGGTCACCTGACCAGACCCCGTCAGACAGGTGGGTCACTCACGTCGATGGAGCAGCCCATCAGCGACCCTCGGCTCAGAGCTTTCAGGATGATGTAGAACAGGTGCGGCGCGGGTCGGGTCAGCTCATGGACCTCAGCGATGCCGCCGGTAAAATTCTCAAAGCCTTCAGTGGTGCTTCCCCCAGAGAGAGCCTCTAGCAGTCGTTTAACCTGGGAGGTCACATGGTGGGGTCACATGGTGGGGTCACATGGTGGGGTCACATGGTGGGGGTCACATGGTGGGGTCACATGGTGGGGGTCACATGGTGGGGGTCACATGGTGGGGTCACATGGTGGGTCACATTGGGTCACATGGTGGGGTCACATTGGGTCACATGGTGGGGGTCACATGGTGGGGTCACATTGGGTCACATGGTGGGGGTCACATGGTGGGGGTCACATTGGGTCACATGGTGGGGTCACATTGGGTCACATGGTGGGGGTCACATGGTGGGGGTCACATGGTGGGGTCACATGGTGGGGTCACATGGTGGGGGTCACATGGTGGGGGTCACATGGTGGGGGTCACATGGTGGGGTCACATGGTGGGGGTCACATGGTGGGGGTCACATGGTGGGGTCACATTGGGTCACATGGTGGGGGTCACATGGTGGGGTCACATGGTGGGGGTCACATGGCGGGGTCACATGGTGGGGGTCACATGGTGGGGGTCACATGGTGGGGTCACATGGTGGGGTCACATGGTGGGGTCACAGTGGGGTCATATGGTCTCAGACCAGCTCAGGTTCTGATGAGTTCTTACTTGGCGTAGGCCTTCTCCAGCAGCGCGCTCCAGAACCCTCGTCCTTCAGCCGAATGGACGAACAGCAGTTCTCCGTCTCGGGTCGGCAGCCGGTCGTCAATCACCACGTCCACCCGCTCCCCAAACTGCCAGAACTGAGGACAGACAGGACCAGAACCGTCGGTGGGTTAGGGTTAGGACACGGGCAGAAAGACGTCCTCTGCCCCGTCCTACCTGGAAGTGGAAGATCCGGCGTAGTCTCCGTCCCTGAAGCTCTGCCCTGAGGGGGCAACAAGGCCTGAGGGGGGCAACAAGGCCCTGAGGGGGCAACAAGCCCTCAGGGGGCAACAAGGCCCTGAGGGGGCAACAAGCCCTCAGGGGGCAACAAGGCCCTGAGGGGGCAACAAATTTATGTTTATAAATTTCCATTTTGCATCTTTAGGAAGTGAAGCAGGAAATCTGTTCGTGTCAACTGAACCAAAATGTTCCAAACTGTGAGAGAGAACAAGCTGAGCCTCTTTCTGAACCCTTTTGTCCTGCTGGACTCAGCAGAAATGTGACCTTTGACCTGGTCATCTTGACTAAATCAAAACTTCTCAGATTCTTTGCTTCCATTTTCCCTCCACTGACAACATAAAGCAGCAACTCATGACCAACGGATCACATGATGTTGGATCCACTGGATCCCTAACCGGACCGGACCTGACCGACCCGGACCGGCTCAGACCGGACCAACCCAGACCGACCCGGACCGGCACAGACCGGACCGGGCATTTAGATTTTACTGAGGGGTTTTAAAAGCTTTAACTGGCTTCACGCCGAGGAAACAACGTTCAGCTGCTGCAGACTGAAGGTCGGGTCCAGAAGGTCGGGTCCAGAAGGTCGGGTCCAGAAGGTCGGGTCCAGACCGTTGCAGAGGCCCGGTTCTCCCTGGACCAGAGCTGATTCCAGGGAGAATGGTACCGCCCAGAACCAGAACTCTGACTTCAACAGAGAGGAGCGTCTTCCTTTGACGGCGGCGCCGATCCCTCAGGAATCAACGGCTGGTTGGTTTGTTTTGGAGCCGGTCCCAGTAGAACCGGTCTTCCCGGTCCGCCTGGTTCTGGAAAGGCTGCGGTTCTCACCCAGAGCGCCCTGGCAGATGTCGGTTCTGGAGGCTCCGGAAACGATGAACTCCGGCTGCGACGTCAGATCCTGCAACAGAGAGACCAGGAAGTCAGCAGCAGAACCGGGTCTGGATCCAGAACCGGGGTCCAGGTCCGGTTCCAGAACCGGGTCTGGAGTTCCTCTAGTCTCGGCAGGTCCAATTGGATCCGGAACCAAACTGTTACCGGTAGGAAGAGGTTCTGGCACAGTCCAACCGGGTCGAGAAGAACCACGGTGGGGTTCGTGTTTCCATCAGGCCCGGTTTGACCCGCAGAACTCCCCAAAGGTTCTGAAGGATCCAGAGTATGACTGGACCAGGTTCTGCTGCAGGATGGGTTCTGTTAGTTCTCCTGGGTTTATCAGAACCTCATCAGATCCAGAACCTGCCTGTGGACCGGACCGGACCGCAGAAGCTCTCTCCTCTTATTTTGAAATCCAAAACTGACCGCTGTGGTTCTGTTCAGGTTCTGGTTCTGGTCCACACTGATTTAACTGAACAGAACAACCAGAACGAACCAAAAGTCCAAGAGGTTCCGACCCAGAAGGGCTTCTGCTGCGCGCATGCTTTTATTGTGAAAGGCGCTGGCAGACTTCCTGTTCCCAAAAGAAGAAACGCCTCATTGCTGCGGCCTGAACAGCAGGGGGCGCCCTCGGTCCAGGTGGCCGCAGGAGAAGACGGGGAACGTTCTGCTGCGGACAGGGAACGTTCTTTTCCTCCTTTTTTAATTGGATCTCAAACAAAAAAAACATCAATAACAAACATCACAAAAAACAATTATGGTCACAGAGGCTGCACTGCGATGACCTTTGACCCTTCACCCCCTGGAAGGGTTCACAGCCTGAATCAGTTTCAGATCTGAGAGGAACCCGAACAGGAAGTGATTCATTCGGATCGGAGAGTTCTGGTTCTGATCTGGTTCTGATATTCATTATTTTGGTTCATTGGGCCGGTTCTGGTTCTTCAGCTGCTTCCCGCCTGGTTCAGCTGAATCGGACCCGGCCATGCGAGGCCGAGGTTCTGCTGGGTCAGCAGTGTGTGTGTGTGTGTGTGTGTGTGTGTGTGTGTGTGTGTGTGTGTGTGTGTGTGTGTGTGTTGGGTAAACACCCTGCAGAGCAAACAGAGCAGCTGAAAGAGGTTCTGTTCGACCCGACCCGCTTCAGGACGCTCCTTTATGGAGACACTGAGGGATGCAGAGCAGAACTCGGTTCTGTTCTGCATCAGAACCAGAACCAAGCAGAATTCAGCTTCTATGCTCCACAGATCTGGAACAAATAAAGCAGGTTGGAGTTTTGATTAATGAGGAATTGATCAACATATTGATCAGGTATTGATGATTAATGATGTTCATTTGATGTAAAACTCCTTGAAGTGCCTTGTTGCTCAATCTAGACGATTGATTGATTGATTGATTGATTGATTGATTGATTGATTGATTGATTGATTGATCATGGTGAGCTGCTGCTGCTGCAGATGTTTGGATCATCCAACCGGTTGGATGCTGGTTGGATGAGCCTCGATGTTCTGGTTCTGGTCGGGAACATAACTGGACCGAGGTCAGAAAACTGGTCCTGATCCGGTTCTGGTTCTGGTTCTGGCTGTTTTGGCAGCCAGTGAGCAGCAGAGATAGGCTCCTCCTCTCAGGGAGGAGGTCTCACTCTGACTCAGACTCCGAGTTCAGCAGCACAACTTTTTTCCGCTCGGTTGCGACCCGGTTCGGTTCGGTTCTGTTCTGTTCTGTGCCAACATGTCCGGAGTCGCCTCCACTCTGGCCAAGAAGCGGGCCCTGGCCGCCGGCTTCGGAACCAACTCCAACGCGGTTCGGTACCTGAACCAGAACTTCGAGGCCCTGCGCGCGCAGTGCCGCGCCTCCGGGCAGCTCTTCTGCGACCCCACCTTCCCGGCCGGACCCGAATCTCTGGGCTTCAACGAACTGGGTCGGAACTCCAGCAAGACCCGCGGAGTCACCTGGAAGAGGCCCACGGTAAGAACCGAGCAGAACCGGGGCGGATGGGGAGCAGAGGGGTGGGGCCGGACCCGACCGAAGCATCTGGTTCTGGTTCCGGTCCTGTCGCAGAAAAAATGGGAAGAAATGAACTCTCTGTGTTTTTCTGCGGATTGGACCGGAACCTCAGAGAGTCTGAGCCGGAAGTCAGACTTAACCAGAACCGGGTCACCTGGGTCAGCAGCATCTCCAGGTGGCCCAGTTGGCTATCTGATCCAGAACCAGAACCTATCAGAACCGGGTTCATGTGGAAGCAGCTGGAAGTCATGAAGGGGCTGATCCGGTCCGGCTTTCAGAACCGATCCGGTCCAGAAAATGATTTGCTCAGAAGTTTATTCATGTTTGAACCAAGAGGAGCAGCTCTGTGGAGGTCAAAGGTCAGCCTCTCTGCCACTTGCTATGGACAGGTTGGACATGGAGACGACTGTGACAGGAGACAGGCCCCGCCCACAGGACAGCCATCTGATGGCAGATGGTTCTGATCCAAGTTTCATCCTGTTGGACTGGAACCTGGAGGGTTCTGTCTGTCTGACCCGGTTCTGTCTGACAAGGTTCTGTCTGACCCAGTTCTGTCTCTCTCACCCGGTTCTGTCTGTCTGATCCGGTTCTGTCTGACCCGGTTCTGTCTGATCCGGTTCTGTCTGACCCGGTTCTGTCTGACCCGTTCTCTCTGACCCGGTTCTCTCTGACAAGGTTCTGTCTGACCCAGTTCTGTCTCTCTCACCCGGTTCTGTCTGTCTGATCCGGTTCTGTCTGACCCGGTTCTGTCTGACCCGGTTCTGTCTGTCTGATCCGGTTCTGTCTGATCCGGTTCTGTCCTCCTGCAGGAGCTGGTCTCAAACCCAGACTTCATCGTGGGCGGTGCCACCAGAACCGACATCTGTCAGGGAGCGCTGGGTGAGTTTTCCACACTGGCCCTGAATGCAGAGGTCAGAGGTCACGATTCCTCTGCTGGGTCCAGCCATGTAGAACCGGGTCACGAGTTTCCTTGCAGGGGGAACCAGATCCAACCAGCAGAAGCTCCACCAGGTTCCAGAGGGTCCAATTTGACCCGGAGCGATCTATCTGATAAAGACGCTTTGTTTTGGTTCTGATCCGACCCGGCCCGGGTCCAGAGAGCGGCCAGTGGCTGCTGGTTCCAGCATCAGCTGCAGGCTGCGCTCCGATTGGCTGACAGGGAGGAGCTGCACAGGAAGGGAAGCAGCAGGAGAGGGAGCGCGGTCGGCCAATCAGGACGCGCCGTGTCACGCGCTCAGTGACTCACGCTGCAGCCAGAACCCGCAGCAGCGCTGCAGCTTGTGCAACCAGAGATCTGTTCCCACACGCTGCAGCAGGAATTCACTGCAGAGTGAGACCTCAGCCAAACCGGTCTCTGTGGTCGAGCAGCTGGACCAGAACAAACATGCTGGGAGTCTGATGGTTCCTACTGTCTCTTTAAGAAGCTCTTCCTGCTCTGATTGGTCAGGAATGATGGAGATGTTTGGGAGAAGCTCTGAGAAAAACACAAAAGACTAAAAATGATCCAGAGTTCTTCCTGTAGGGGGCAGCGGTGAGTTACGGTCTGCTTCCTGTCCAGGTGATTGCTGGCTGCTGGCTGCCATCGCCTCTCTGACCATGAACGAGTTCGTGATGGCGCGAGTCGTTCCCACAGACCAGGGCTTTGGAGACGACTATGCAGGAATATTCCACTTCCAGGTATTCCAGGTGTTTGGCTTCTTCCGCCATCACAGGACGTTTGTGTTGTGTCTCAGAGGTCTTCCTGTCTGTCCTCAGTTCTGGCAGTTTGGCGAGTGGGTGGACGTGGTGATTGACGACCGGCTGCCGGTTAAAGACGGAGAGCTGCTGTTCGTCCATTCGGCGGAAGGCCGGGAGTTCTGGAGCGCCCTGCTGGAGAAGGCCTACGCCAAGTAAGAGCTGACAGCACGGAGCTGGTTCTCCTGGAGCGGGTGGGAGGAGGTTGGATCCACAGGGAGCTGCTGGGGGCTTGTCCTGCTGGCTGAGTCCTTCTTCCATCATCTGCATAGAAACAGCTGAAGGAACGAAACCTTGCATGACACGATGTCAAACGTGACTTTCTGCTGCTCCTGCAGGGTGAATGGCTGCTACGAAGCCCTGTCTGGTGGCTCCACCACCGAGGGCTTCGAGGATTTCACCGGAGGCATCGCAGAGAACTATGACCTCAACCGGCCACCGCCCAACCTCTTCCAGATCATCAAGAAGGCGCTGGAGGCCGGCGCTCTGCTGGGCTGCTCCATCGATGTGAGTTCACCGTCACTCCCACCGTGAACCGCCGCGACGGCTCCCGGGGGTTCACTTCCTGTCAGCAGAACATCAGCTCTCTTCAGCCGAACCCCGGCATGATGATTTGCTTGGTATCGCTGCAGATCACAAGTGCTGCAGACTCGGAGGCGGTCACCCGACAGAAGCTGGTGAAAGGCCACGCCTACTCGTTGACGGGGGCCGTGGAGGTAGCCTGAGGTCCTGGAATGGAGATTCTGTCAAGCAGAAACAGGAGAAACGTTGATGTTCTGGTTGCAGGTGAACTACCGCGGGCGTCAGGAGAAGCTGGTGAGAATGAGGAACCCCTGGGGTCAGGTGGAGTGGACCGGAGCGTGGAGCGATGGGTAAGCAACCAGAACCGGACTGAGATTCTGAAACCAGCAGGTGTTGTCTTCAAAATGAGTTCAGATGATCAAGAACTAAAGAGCCAGTTATCTGGACAGAAGGCAGCTGGTCCAACTGGTTTCAGGACAGAAGCAACTCGTCAGTCTTTGGTCATGCTGCTGAGTGTCTAACAGCAGCTGCTCCTTCTACGCAGGTCTTCTGAGTGGAGCCAGGTTCAGGGGGACTGTCCTCACGCCAACTCAGAGGACGGAGAGTTCTGGTAGGACGGACAGAATGTCCCGGTGAGTTCATGAAGTGACCCGAGGATGGAATGACATCACGTCTCTGTTCTTGTCTGTGCAGGATGTCGTTCAGTGACTTCCAGCGTCACTACTCCCGAATCGAGGTGTGCACTCTGACCCCCGATACGATAGAGGACGACTCCGTCAAACACTGGAGCGTCAGCAAGTTTGACGGCACCTGGAGGAGAGGCTCCACGGCCGGAGGATGCCGGAACCATCCCTGTTAGTAGCTATCAGGATCTGTGTCCTGCCTCAAGCACATGACTGGACCCAAACCAGAACCAGAACTGCTCAGTTCTGATGGGAGCAATGACTTTCATGACTGTATTGAGTCAGAGGGAACCAGATTCATGTGACTCATGTCTCCTCAGACACGTTCTGGACAAACCCTCAGTTTGTGATCAAGCTGGATGAGGAAGATGATGACCCTGATGACGGTGAGGTGGGCTGCAGCTTCGTGGTCGGTCTGATCCAAAAGAACCGCAGGAAGCTGCGCAAACAAGGCGAGGACATGCACACCATCGGCTTTGCCATCTACGAGGTCTGAAACTTTTGATTCCAGCTTCAGATTCCAACGCGACTCCAGGATGTAACTTTGTTTTGTTCCTCCAGGTTCCCCCGCAGGTGAGTCTACCTGGAAGCCTTGACCTCCTGACCTTCATCACATAGAAACATGGAAACCTGCTGGCTGGGAGGGACTCAGCTCAGGTTCTCTCTGGCCTGATAGACGAGTTTCTCCGGCAATTGCAGGGTTGTTTGTAGCCTCTGAGTTCCTGGAAAGACAAACAGCAATGTTGATGACTCAACCTGCCCTGCAAGCTACCGGCTGGTGGGCGGAGCCTAATTAGGCTGCAGGAAGGGAGGGAACGCCTGGCCTGATCCAAACGGAAAGCATTAACATCGTAGCCAAACACAAGCATCACTTCCTGGTTTCAGTCTACTTCAGTCTATTCCTTGAAGGTCTTCTTGATATCGAACCCTCATGAGGATCGGTCTGCAGACCCTCCTAAAGGTCTTCATTTCTGAAGGCCTCGCCTGGACAGGTGCAGGTGACTTTAAAAGCTTTTCTGATCGGCTGTCTGTCTGCAGTTCCATGGACAGAGGGAGGTCCACCTGGACAAGAACTTCTTCCTGACCCACGCGCAGACGGCCAGGTCAGAAACCTTCATCAACCTGCGGGAGGTCAGCTCCCGCTTCAAGCTGCCACCTGGAGAGTACCTGATTGTCCCGTCCACCTTTGACCCGCACCAAAACGGAGACTTCTGCATTCGAGTGTTCTCTGAGAAGCAGACCGAGACCGTGTAAGTTCTACTGGACCAGAACCTCTTGGGTTCTCAGTCTGGGTCTTCTGATCTCAGTCCAGAATCCTGGTTCTGTTTCAGGCCCTGTGACGACCCGGTCAGCGCCGACCTCAGTGACGTGAGTGATGCTCCGCCCACATCCGGTAGTTAGCGCATTCCAGGGGCAGCTGTTGGTCAGCAGGTGTTGGTCAGCAGGTGTTGGTCAGCAGCTGTTGGTCAGCAGGTGTAGTCGCTGGTTAGCAGCTTTAGCATATATTTCACTTTAAAGTTCAGTTCAAATATGTTGCTGTTCAGCTATGATGTTTCACCTTAACCCTAACACCATTCTGACCTCTGAACCCTGGCTGGAAATGTTTGAAATGTAGATTATTCCATTCTGCATATTGGTTTTCAATAGTATTTCCTGATCATTCAGGATCCTGCAGCTCTTTGAAGTCAATCTGGAAATGTCGGTTCCATTTCTGATGTTCATCCCAAAACATGGAATCATTTTCCACACATATCAAATCCATGTGAATGCTGGTTAGGAGCCGTTCTTCCTGGTCCGCTTCGTTGGCAGCATATTTGTGTATTTCTACGTTCTGCAGAAAAGGAACCTGCTGCCAACCTGCAGAGACTTGTTTGAAAAATGAAAAGAAAAGAAAATGTGTAAAAATGATGCAGGAATTCTGATTTACATCACGTTTTATTATTTACAAAAACTTGGAATAATAATCTAATTGTTCCTTTAGAATTTAAACCCAGTAGAAACAGGAACATTGATACTGGCTGGTGCTGCTGGTACCAGTCGGTTCCGTGGACCCGGATCTTTGGACCGCCGTCTGTTTGCCCTGTTGTGATCCCCATGGTGATTGTGTCTAGGAGACGGTGTCGGACAGCGAGGTGGACTCCGGGTTCAGGAACCTTTTCACTAAACTCGCCGGAGCCGTAAGTGTCGCCGTGGCTGGCCCCGCCCAGCGGCTGGCCGCCCAGCGGCTGCGTCCTCCCTGCTGATTGGCTGCTTCTGTTTCAGGACATGGAAATCTCCGCCTACGAGCTCCAGACCATCATGAACAAGATCGTAGCCAAACGTGAGCCGATGCTTCGTCACGTTCAACACGCTGCGCCGCAGCGGCTGCGGCGCTGCAGCTGCTGCAGCCATGACTTCCTGTTTGTTGTTGTTTTAACAGGAACTGACATCAAAACAGACGGATTCAGCCTGGAGACCTGCAAGGTCATGGTCAACTTGATGGACGTATCCTTCACCGCCTGGGGGCGGAGCATCAGAGCAGAGCATGTGGGTGGGGCTTAAGAGGGGCGGGGCCTGGGAGGTTCTGGAGCAGCATGCCGGTTCTGGTTCTGGATCTCTGGACCCTCAGCAGGTCTCAGAGGGTTCATGAGGACCCAATCAGTTTAAATGTGTTTAGATGATCTGTGATTGGTCAGCTGATCCGCCAATCAGCTGATTCGCCAATCAGCTGATTTGCCAGCTGATTGGTTGGTGGTCCCACCTGTCCAACACCTGTGAGTGACCTTTAACCTGCAGCAGGACAGCGGGAACGGCAAGCTGGGCCTCGGAGAATTTGCAACACTGTGGAAGAAGGTGCAGAACTACCTGGTGAGTTGTGACCTTTGACCTGTGACACCCGCTGTTTTCTTGATGCTGGATTGTGGGACATCTCAGCGTTTGTTGTTCCTGCAGTCGATCTACAAGAAGAACGACTCGGATGGCTCTGGAACCATGAGCACTCCGGAGATGAGGGTGGCCTTTAAGGATGCAGGTGGGTCGCTGTGGTCAGAGGGGAAATTTCCTGCCTGCTGCCTGTTTGCTTCCTGTTGCTTCCTGTTTACTTCCTGCCTGCTGCCTGTTTGCTTCCTGTTTGCTTCCTGTCTGCTACCTGCCTGCTTCCTGTTTGCTTCCTGTTTACTTCCTGTCTGCTTCCTGTTTGCTTCCTGTTTGCTTCCTGTCTGCTTCCTGTTTGCTTCCTGTTTGCTTCCTGTCTGCTTCCTGCCTGCTGCAGTGGCTCTGCCAGCTTTAGTTGTGTCAGTTTGATGCTTGGTGCCACTGGCAGATGGATCAGCTTTGGTTTTCTGCCTCCGACCCGCTTGCTGCTGCAATGCATGATGGGACAGCGCCATGAGGATGCTGACTTGCTTTGTCTGGCTGTGACCAGCTTCCTCCTCTTCTGTCCCATAATGCAACGCTGTTGGCAGTTCGGGCCGGGTCGACCCGATGACGGTTTGGAGCGAAACGGGTTGCTCTGAACACGCAGCAGGAAACCGTCACCATAATCTGAGAACATGTGGGATTGTCAGATTGAGTCCGAAACCGGAACCAGAATGGCCCGGAGTGAAGCGGCCAGTCGAACTGTCGGCAAAGTTTAATCTGCTAATCTACAAGCTACTGCTGGACCCAACAGAACCAGCAGAACCTGCAGCTGGGTTCTGGTAGGAACCTCTGGACCAGTCAGATTAAGTGGGATTCTAATCTGGATGTTGAATCCGAAATGGAAACAGGAGAAATGAGATTTCTGATTTTCTGACTCTTATTCCTGATGTTTCCTGAAAAACCATCGAAATCAGAGCAGCTCCAGTCCTGGAGGCTTTAGATGGATCTGCTGCAACACCTGAGTGACATCATAAGGTCAAGAGGTCATCAGCAGGACTCTGCAGACCTGCTCTGAGACGTGTTGGACCAGAGAGACATGGAAAAGCTGCAGGAGGCCCGGAGTGCCCCCACTCCCAAAACCCCTGTGCCCTCCACCTGTCCACCTTAATGCAGGTGGACAGGTGTCCCAGTGTCCTCCGTGTCTCCATGTCTGTCCTTGTGTGTCTGATGTCCAGCTGCTTCCACCAACATCTGCAGTTCGTCCCTCTGATGGAAGCGCTTCCAGGATGGAGGCAAACAGCCAATCAGCTGTTAGTGGGCGGAGTCATAGTTCCTCTGGAAAAACCCTGGCTGGGTGGCGGGGCCTCCCCTGTGACATTCCTGGGCCAGGCGGCGCCCCTCTGTGGTCGGGATGAGTCACGGTCCAAGAATCTGGGCCGAGATGTTGCTGTGTGTGTGTGTGTGTGTGTGTGTGTGTGAGAGAGAGAACTTCCTGTTTATCTAACTTCTTCTTCTGCTGTGTTTGTATCTAACATGTGTTTCTGTGTTCTGCTGCTCAGCCTGCTGACGGCGACGGTACGTCTGGTTCTGGTTCTGGTTCAAACTGTCCTTCATCTGTGTCTTTCAACATGAAGCTGGGTTCTGTTCAGGTTCTGATCAGATTCAGGCTGGTTCTGTTTGTTCAGCTCTTTTTCACAGATGTTTTCAGAAAGGATTCAGAACCTCTCCATCTTTGTTCAGATCATTTGAAATGGGTTCTGTCTGTGTAACTTCATTTATCTTCATTTTCTGTTTGAACTGTATGAACTAAATTCTGCAGAACCAACCCGGTTCTGGAACTCAAGAAGTTCTGATCTGGGATTACTGCGGCGGCCATGATGGATTAATGTTAGCAGGAAGGAGCCGTTGAATCAGGACCTCAGTGGTTGCCATGGTGATTCCCTCCTTTTCTCAGGAGGAGGCGTGGCCTATTGTATCACTGGTTTCATTGGCTGGGCCCACAGAACCGTCTCTGCGGTCGGGCCAGGTCCAACAGGAAGCTGTCCTTAACGCGTCCTGGTGCTACATTTGAAGCTAGCCCAGTTAGCTTCACCAGACGTTCCAGTTTAAACTTTATCTGTAACTCCATCATCTAATTTTAAAACTCAAATATTTTCTCCTGGTGATTACTCTTATGTCAGCGTCCTGTTAGCATGCTGCTAGCTAACTGCTTCCTGGTCCTTCTGAAGGTTTCTCCCTCAACAACACCATCTACCAGCAGCTGGTGGCCCGGTACTCGGACCCGGACATGACCATCGACTTTGACAACTTTGTGGCGTGTCTGACGAGGCTGGAGATGATGTTCAGTGAGTCTGATGATCAACGGCGCCAACGAGAACGCCCGAAAACCTGAACACACATCACCGCTGTTCTACATCTATAGCGGATAAAAATCCATCTGATTTAACCTCCATCTTTTCCTCAGGGATCTTCAGGAAGCTGGACGCCCACCAGAGCGGCTCCATCGAGCTGGACCTGAACCAGGTGAGGCAGGAGGCTGAACCAGTCTTAGCAGATTAATATCAGTTTATGATCAGAGTTCAGGAAGTGATGCTGTGTTTGTCTTGCAGTGGTTGAACTTCTCCATGATCTGAACCAGAACCGTTCTGCTTGACGCCATCAAGGCGTTTCCAGCTGCAGCTTCTCTCTCCTCGTATTATAACCTCTCCTCCACCAGCTGACCCTTCTGCGCTGTGCTGATGCTCTGCAGGTCCATTTGGACCGGCGCCACACAGAACCTGTTAGTCAGGCTTTTATCTGCCTGCTGCTCTTTACCAGATCATTAAAGTGTTTCCATGGCGGACGCAGACAGTGTGTTTTGAAGTTTCATTTAAAGACATGAAGAACCCGGAATCAGAAATGGAAAATAATACAACATAATATAACAATATAATATAACATAATATAATATAATACAACATAACATAATATAATATAATAATTAGATATAATAGAGTAAATGTAATAGAATATAATCCTTTTCCCATGAAGCTTACAGGAAAAACAACTGTAGGAAATAAAGGAGTCATTTCTAAATCATCAGTTTTCTGCAGCTTCACTTTGGACAGATTTTACTGGCCAACAGGAAGTTCTGAACTTTCACAATAAAACTTTAAGCTACCAGAAACACAAAGTAAAGCTCAACGTTCATACATTAAATATAATTAAAAATATAAATACACCTTATTACTCCTTAGGGCACAAGCACGGTTCTGACCCGGGTTAGAACCTGGAAACTAACCAGAACTGGTTCTGATCCAGTTAGATCCTCCTCCAGAACCTGAATGGACGGTTCTGTTTGTGTTTCCAGAATGTTCTGTTCATCTCAGCCGGTTCTGATCTGATGCTTGTTGACCAGAATCCGCCTTCTGAGTCAGAACCAGAACCAGATGTTCGGTTTGGACCCCTGTCCGCCTGCAGGGGGCGCGCTCGACTCCCCCCTCCGCGGCGTCGTGACGTCATGCGGTGCCCCGCCTCTCCCGCCGGGCGGGGCCGGTGCTGCAGTGAAGCATCCTCAGCATCATTCGGAACCAGAACCCAGAGACATCCCGACACCGAGCTGCCGGAACCAGAACCGCAGGTGGGTCACACTTTAAGCTGCGGTCCGACCCGGTTCGGACCGGAGTTCTGGTTCGGACCAGCCGCTAAACTGATGAAAACATTTGAACCAATCAGAGCCGTCCTCGTCACAGCGTCCCGGGCGCGCGCACAGACAGGTGTTACAGAGGTTCGCCAGGAAAACCCGGTTCTGGTTCCGGTTCTGGTTCCGGTTCCTAGGTCAGTGTGATGGAGTCAGCAGCATAGTTTGGTCCGGCCCGGTTCGGTTCGAGTTGAACTACTTCAGAACCAGTCGGAACCAGTTAAAGAACTCTGGTGCACTGGACTCTACTGGACCTGAACTGGGTCTGATGGTTCTGCTGGTCCGGCCCGATTAATTTGTTAATTTCCAGTTTGATCCCTGATCAGAACTGGAACCAGAACCAGGCTGGACCGAGGCTTTGACCCGGTCCAGCACATATCCGTGTCATCCAGTCTTGAACTTTGACCGGAACCACTGGGTCCAGTTCCGTGTCAGAGACTGTTTCAGACGGGAGGGGGCGCCGCTTCCGGTTCTGACCCGGTTCTGTGTTTGGTTCTGGTTCTGCTCAGGATGTTCAGCAGCGTTTCGGGTCGAATCCAACATGAGCGGGACCGGGCCGAGGGCCTGGGCTCGACCCGGCAGGCGGTCCGGTACCAGAACCAGGACTTCTGGGCCCTGAGGGAGGAGTGCCTGCAGAACGGAACCGTCTTCCTGGACCCGCTCTTCCCGGCAGAACCCGGCTCGCTGGGCTTCAAGGAGCTGGGTCCACTCAGCGCCAAGACCCGGGGCGTGGAGTGGCGCCGGCCCACGGTAAGAACCAGAACCCGAACCGGGCCGGGAATCGAGGGCGGGTCGGTGACGCAGCTCTTCTCTAATTGGCTGGTCAGGAGCTGTCGGCGGAGCCGCGGTTCATTGTGGGCGGAGCCACCAGGACCGACATCTGCCAGGGGGCGCTGGGTGAGTCACCATGGCAACCTGACCACGTCTACACCTCATTCAACTTCCGGTCTGGTTCTGGACCCGGCCAGGTGTTCAGAACCCAGACCAGGTCCGGAACCTTGCTGCTCCTGATCCTGTTGGGTTTCCTCTGCTGAGGCGGGACCAAACCGTTTCAGAACCTAAAACTGAAGGTCTTGAGTTCCCAGCATGCACTGGGGCAGCTGCTACCTGTCCAACAGGTGCAGCAGGCTGCAGCTTTCCAGGAACCGCTGTGGGCGGGGTCATCCGGTGTGGGCGGGGTCATCCGGTGTGGGCGGGGCCAGTCGGTGTTTGTTAGAAAGCTGCAGGTGAGGCTGAGCTGCTTGTCACTGATGAGTCAGTCAGGAGGAAACTGAGCGGTGGCTGCAACCTGCTGCTACAGCTGCAGCTCTCTGAGGGGCGGGGCCTCCAATGTGTGCTTGTTTTGCCTTTCTGGCATCATCATGCCCCCTGCTGGGGACCAGTTGGCATCATGGCAGCCAACCCCGCCCTTCTGTTTGCATATATATATATATTTATATATATATATTTATATTTATATATATATATATTTATATATATATATATGCAAACAGAGGAAAGCCGTTGTGGTTGATGTAGCAATACCAAGAGACTGCAACATCAGGAAAAAGGAGAAACTGGAGAAATACCAGGGCCTCAGGGAAGAACTGGAGAGGGCCTGGAAGGTGAAGACCACAGTGGTGCCTGTGGTCATCGGGGCCCTCGGGGCAGTAACCCCAAACTGGATCAGTGGCTACAACAGATCCCAGGAACAACATCAGACATCTCAGTCCAGAAATGTGCAGCAGTCCTTGGCACAAGATACTGCAGGACCCTCAAGCTCCCAGGCCTCTGGTAGAGGACCCGAGAATATATAGATCTATATATATATATCTATATCTATATAACCTCTGGTAGAGGACCCGAGCTCAGAGGATAAGAACCACCCGCGGTGGGTGAGAAGGGAATTTTATTTTTTATATATATGAGACGTATAAACTAAGGATGTATTCACACCAGCCTCTTTTAGTCAAGTTTACTAGTCTAATTTGTTTGTCTAAGTCCAGTTGGTTTGGGGAGTGTGAATGCAAATTTGAATTCAAATCCGGACTGATACCACCGGTACTGAATGAACTCTGAAAACCTCGGTCTCCGTCTGGCTGAAGTGAACTCTGATGCAGTTAGAAGGCAGTGAGAATGCAACTGGACTGGAGACCTGCTCCTAACGCCAGAAGTCAGCTACAGTGCAGGGCAATACTGTCTCCGGTACCGACATCCCGATCCGACCGGATCCAGGAAGGTCCGGTGTCGGTGTGGCTGTTGTCACCGACACCGGATTCTGTACAGCTGATGCCAAACCGGAGACAGAACTACAGACGCTGGGAGAAACGTTGAAGAAGCTATCACTACTGGAAAATGGAAATGCTAACATTTCCTCCCTGGAACCAAGAACCTTCCAGCAGGTCAGCGTTCCTCTCAGGCCTCTGGTGAGCCGTCGTTAGATCCAGGTGCGTTAAACCAGGGAGAGACTAAAACATGCAGGAAGCGGCCCTCAGGGGCCCACTGTGGACCCCACTGCTGTAAAGCATCAGAATCCAGCTCATGGAAATCTGAGTGAACCTTGGCGCCCCCTGCTGGTGAAGTGACATGTGGAACATGATGCAATGGGAACCAGCTGTTGATTGATTGATAGATTCAGCTGCAGAGAAAAAGTCAACAACATATTTTCACTGTTTTCTTTATTTGAAATCAACCAGTCTTCATAAAAATCCCACAGCAACTAATATATCATCAACATTCCTTAAAATCTCCCATAATTCCTCAGTGTCTTCAGTCCATCAGCCGCCCAACTCAGTCACTTTGGAGCTGCATTAGCTCCACCTGCTGGACGAATCTGGTGGGACACTGGCCCCTGAAAATACAACCAGAGCCTCCACCCAGAGCCTCCACCCTGAACCTCCACCCAGAGCCTCCACCCAGAGCCTCCACCCTGAGCCTCCACCCTGAGCCTCCACCCAGAGCCTCCATGGCCCATGGGGCAACAAACCTTTTATAAGAGAACAAACAGACTGTTGTGGTTAATAATTAATGTTTCCCAATCATGATAAATTATGCATCAGCCGTTTCCTAGCAGGAGCCACTTCCTGTTTACCTGAACAACTTCCTGTTTGCCTGCAGCTTGAGGCAGTCAACATCTGAGAAAGTCAGGATTACAGAGGACACCTGAAGGCAGCATGGAACACAGGCTGTTGGAGGGAATGGGTCCGGTCCGGTCCAGTCCGGTCCGGTCCAGTCCGGTCCGGTCCGGTCCGGTCCGGACCAGGGTTAGGCTGAGGCTTGAATTTCTGCTACCAGCCCGGGAGGAGTTGCATAGACCTGGATCAGAACCAGAATCAGAACCAGGACCTGGACCAGACCTCACCTGACCTCATCTGGTCTCACCTGACCTCACCTGGCCTCACCTGGCCAGGTGAAGCGTCAGCTGACTGCTCTTGCTTCCTCCAGGCGACTGCTGGGTTGGCTGCTATCGGCTCTCTGACTCTCAACCAGCAGCTGCTTCATCGGGTGGTTCCTCATGGCCAGGACTTCAGCCACCAGTACGCCGGCATCTTCCACTTCCAGGTGAGATTCTACCTGCCAGCAGGCCACGCCCCGTGACCTGGAGGAGGAAGGAGCAGTTCCTCCAAGTCCTTCCTATGGGCCTGCAGGGTTGGGGCACCGCAGGTTTGTCTCTGCTTCATGAGCAGCTCATCGGCCCTGCAGGCCTGGATCCTTGGACTAGGCCGTCACAGAGGTTCACTGCTGATTCTACAAGTCTGAGTTTGGTAAACAGGATTGGATTCAGTCTGTCTGTCCTCAGTTCTGGCAGTTTGGCGAGTGGGTGGACGTGGTGATTGACGACCGGCTGCCGGTTAAAGACGGAGAGCTGCTGTTCGTCCATTCGGCTGAGGGAAGCGAGTTCTGGAGCGCGCTGCTGGAGAAGGCCTACGCCAAGTAAGACCTGGAACCATTTATCCATCCACCTGTTCATCCATCCAACCATCCATCCCTGTTTGTGTTTTCTGAGGCTGAATGGCTCGTATGAGGCCTTGTCCGGCGGCAGCACCACTGAAGGCTTTGAGGACTTCACTGGAGGCGTGGCGGAGATGTATGAGCTGAACAAAGCTCCCAGAGATCTCTACCGGATCATCGGCAAAGCTCTGGAGAGAGGATCGCTGCTGGGATGCTCCATAGACGTGAGTCCCAGCCTCCAGAAACCCCCGGACTCCAGAGTCCGTCAGGCCTCCTTGTAGAAACAAACTAAGTCTGAGTGAGTTGAAGATGATTGAGTGTGCTCTGTCCTCAGATCACCAGCGCTTTTGACATGGAGGCCATTACCTTCAAGAAGCTGGTGAAAGGCCACGCCTACTCAGTGACCGGTGTCAGACAGGTGAGCTCAGAGCGGCTCTCGCTGGCACGGTTAGGCAACCCGGTGCTACAGTCTGGACGCTGGAGCAGCGCTCACTCATGTGTGTCGTCTCCTGGTTTCTCCTGCAGGTGGAGCACCGCGGGCGGCGGGAGCGTCTGATCCGGATCAGGAACCCCTGGGGTCAGGTGGAGTGGACTGGAGCCTGGAGCGACAGGTCAGTGCTCCACAGAAAGGAAGAACAGGAACTTTGAGTTGGATCATCAATGGGAATCTTGATGTTTCAGCTCTTCAGAGTGGAATTCCATTGATTCTGCAGAAAAGGATGAGATGCTGTGTAAGATGGAGGATGGAGAGTTCTGGTAGGTTGGTACTGGACGGTCCAAGTCCTTCAAGTCCAGAATGTCCCAACGGGTTGATGTTCTTCTGTGTCAGGATGTCCTTCCAGGAATTTCTGCATCAGTTCTCACGTCTGGAGATTTGCAACCTGACTCCGGATGCACTGAGTCAGGACGCCACCAGCTTCTGGACCACCGTGACGTACGAGGGCAGCTGGAGGAAAGGAAGCACAGCTGGAGGCTGCAGGAACCACCCCAGTGAGGATGAAGGCTCTAGAGCAGGGGTGCCCAAAACGTCAATCGCAATCTACCGGTCGATCGCGATCGACCGGTCGATCGTGATTTACCGGTCGATCGACCGCGATCGACCGGTAAATCGCGATCGACCGGTCGATCACGGTCTACCGGTCGATCGCGGTCTACCGGTCGATCGTGATCTACCGGTCGATCGTGATCTACCGGTCGATCGTGATCTACCGGTCGATCTGCATCAGGTTTTGAGTGGATCTCTCCAGGACGCTGAGAGCAGCACTTCCTCTTCTGACAGACTTTTCAAAATATTCACTAAGATCCAAAACGTTTGTGGCTTCATTAAATAATAATAAAGCCTGAAACCTGATATCGTAACGGACTGAACGTTTTTAACGTAATCTTTGCTCGGCTTGCGGGGTGCAGGCGGTTGCCACGGCAACGGGTGTGCTTAACAATAAAGAGAAAAAGAGTAAAAAGGTGCGACAGGTTCTGAGTTGATCACCTGTTCGGGTTATTCTACCTTTGTTTTCCTTCGCTGTGGTTCATCACAGCCACTGGAGTTTCTGAACGTTCAATGAACGACAGACTTGGACTGATGACCTCGTTGGACTGATGACCTCGTTGGTCACAACCAACATCAAATAAGACAAATATATTTGATTAAGTTTTAACAAACAAATGGCTTCTACTACCATAATTGTGTCAAATTACATTAATTATAGCTATCCCAAATTCAGATTTGCCTTTCCCTCTGCAGAGCTCTTTGCTTCCTCCCATCAGTCTGCAGTTTAGCATAGTGATGTCATCAAACCAAATTTTATATATACCATAACTGACTGACAGCTGCTGGCCTCAGGTTTACAACCAGCTTCTGACTGAGAAACCAGTAACCTATTGAAACCAGTAACCTATTGAAACCAGTAACCTGATCCCAGTGTCAGAATCTCACTGAGGAAGAAACTGCATTAGGTTTTTCTATCACTTTATCATTTCTGATATAACTGATGGATATTTGCACAGAAAATGAGTCAATAGGGTTTCATTTATAATTTCTATGTCTTCGTGTCATGAGGTAGATCTCAGCCGGCTGGTGAGAGAAAAAGTAGATCTTGGTCTCAAAAAGTTTGAGCTCTCCTGATCTAGAGCTTTCAGGCGCACCACTGTCATAAACCTGTCTCTGATAAGACTTCATTTCCCATGATGCCTATCTGCAGACACCTTCTGGATCAACCCTCAGTACAAGATCACTCTTCTAGAGGAGGACGATGACCCTGAGGACGACGAGGACGCCTGCAGCGTCCTGGTGGCTCTGATGCAGAAGGATCGCCGCCAGTTCCGCCGCCATGGCCAGGACATGCACACCATCGGCTTCGCCATCTATGAGGTCAGAGCTGCCGCAAAATCCACCATGTTCTCTCAGAACTGCATGAAAACTAACCACCTTGCCAGAAACGCTGCCCGAAACTTGTTTTCCTCCTGATGGTCCGGTCGACCCGGTTCTACTGGAACCAGAACTCCAACAGCTGCTGTGGCTCTGAGTCAAACCAACCTGTTCCCCTCCTGGCCTGTGGGGGCGCTGCACCAACAATCACTGAGAAGACGGAGGTTTGTAGGTGGACCAGAGTCTTGATCCACATCGCAGTTCGATGATGCGTTCGGGTCTCCCTACCGAGCCGGATGTCCCAGGCAAACCATCTGGACCCAAAGCGGACAAACCGGCTCTGGTTTCCGATGGCAGACTGTGAAGAAGCTCTGGATCCAGGTCCGGTTTTCCCTCCAGCAGCCTGGAAAACTGTCGATGAAAGCAGCTTTAAGAAACCAAGTGTAGAAATCGGAGCAGACAGGAAGGTCGGCCGTCACCTGGTGCCTCTGGTGCTGCTTCAGCCCGTCACTAGAATATCGTCTGGAATATCGTCTGGAATATCGTCTGGTTCATTGTGTTTGCTGGTGATTGATTGGATCACCTACTGTAAGATCAGATTGAAGCATCAGAACCTCTTGTCAGTCCTGCACTGAGGTCCGGTTCCTCACTTTCGTCACTACAGACCGTTCTGTTTCTTCTTTCTGTCTCATTCACAGATTCCCAAGGAGGTCAGTTCCTATCATCTATTTCAGATGTCCTGTTTCTGGGAACCACGTTGACGCTCCCCGTCCCATCCTCTGGCAGTTCCGAGGTTCTGCAGGTGTCCACATGAAGAAGGACTTCTTCTTGCGCCGCTCCTCCTGCGCTCGCTCTGAAAGCTTCATCAACCTGCGGGAGGTGAGCTCCCGGTTCCGCCTCCCGCCCGGAGAGTACCTGATCGTCCCGTCCACGTTTGAACCCTCGAAGGAGGCAGACTTTGTCCTCAGGGTTTTCACTGAGAAACAGTCTGAGACAGAGTGAGTCTGTGAGACACTGGAGGTCTGGTTCTGGTTTTCGGGCTCTGATTGAGTCTCCTGTGAATCTGCAGGGACCTGGACGATGTGCTGGTGGCAAACCTGGATGAGGAGGTGAGAGATGAGCAGTGGTGATTGGATTACTGAGATTACTGATTGACTGCTAACAACAGCAATCCTTCACCTGCTGTTAAAATCACATTGATTTTTACCAAAACTTAATTGCAAATAATTTTATAATGTAACACCAACAATGTGTCTCAGGTTGAACTGAAGGAGAGATTGTTTAACGGTTGCAACGGTACAAAAAAAATGTTTGTAATCTCTATTAAACTATAAATAGGATTTTTGATTTTAACCCCCCTGCAGTGCCCCCCCGCCCCGGCCTCCAGGCTCTGTGTTACGGCCCTGCGTTTGGTATCAGAGCGCAGCTCCTCCTGCGGCTCCACAGCTCAGATGGCTGCACAGATTTGTGACATTTCTCTAAATATTAATAATTATGATGCCGTTTAGAGGTTCATTCGTGGCTGTTTCCAGGCTCTCTGCTCTGTTCATATCAGTCTCCATGTTTGCAGTTCCTGGAGCTCAGCGTGAAGCTCGCCGCCGTTCACTGGTCATGTTTTAACTTGACATTAACAGACGCAGACGGACGGATCATCGGGGAAATGATGGAGCAAAACCACCTGGATGTCAGACACATTCTGGGTTTATGAGTCTCTGCTTATTTAAAAAGCCCAAATGAGCAACTTGACTTTCAAAAACAGCCCAAAAGCTGCTGATAATAATCAGATTGATGACAGAAACTCAAAATAGTTCCTGTTTTTCCAGAAACAAAGTGCGCGTCTCGTTTCCATTCTGTGGCATAAAAACGGCAATCACTCCGCAAGACGTGTAGAGGAAATCAAATTAAATTGCAAAAAGGGATTTGGATAAGTAACTGTAGAGTCACTACTGGATTTGAAAAAGCAACGCGTTGGATGATTCCTTACTGACCAAAGGACCAAAGGCAGTAACGTGTCACCTTGGTGTCCGCAGGAGGAAATCTCTGAGCGTGACGTTGACGACTCCTTTAGGTCCTTGTTTGCTCAGCTGTCCGGAGACGTGAGTTCGACTCCTCAGGCTCTTTTAGTGGCTGCGCCGCTCTGAGCACGCTCAGAAACCTGCTCAGAAACCAACCTGTTTGCTTTCTGTCCTCAGGACATGGAGATCTCGGTGCGGGAGCTCAGAACCGTCCTCAACAGGGTCGTCTCCAAACGTGAGTCTTTGTGAAATCTGCGCATATAGGGCGGGTCATCCATGTTTCTGCAGCCAATCAGGTTCCACACGACAGGATTCCCCCAGCAGTATCGAGCAGGTGTACACTGGGTGGAGATGTTCTGGGCCTGCAGGTTGGATCCAGACCTGAAGGTTTCAGGTTCCACTTCCTGAAGACGCTTCTTGTTTCTGGTGTCTGTTGTTGCAGACAGAGACCTGCAGACGGATGGATTCAGCATGGAGTCCTGCCGGGCCATGGTCAGCCTTATGGACGTATCCTACCTCTGAATGACAGGGTCGGTTCTGATCCGGCCTGAACCAGGTTCTGGGCAGGTTAGAACACATTACCGGGTCTGGATCAGGTAGACCTTAATTGGAGCTCAGAAAGACGGCAGCGCTCGGCTCGGTCTGCTGGAGTTTCAGATCCTTTGGAACAAGATTAGGAAGTGGCTGGTGAGTCAGTGGAGTAGTCAGGCTGGTTCTGACCCAAACGGGTCAGGGTTAAGGTCCTGCTGGGTCCAGTTTAGGTTTTCAGGAGATAATGTTGTGTTTCAGGGGATCTTCAGAGAGTTTGATCTGGATAAGTCGGCTGCATGAACTCTTACGAGATGCGTCTTGCGCTGGAAAACGGCGGTGAGTTTTATGTTCCTGGAAGAAGTTTGGGTTGGACCGGGCTTGGTTCTCTGCACCTGACCTGGGATGTGCTCCATCTGCAGGGTTCAAACTGAACAACAAGCTGTATCAGATGTTGATCGCTCGATACGCCGACAGTGAGATCATCGACTTTGACAACTTCACTTGTTGCCTGGTCAAACTGGAGACCATGTTCAGTAAGTCCACACCCTGATCCATGAGCCGGTTCTGTTCATGTGGTTCTGAACTGACCTGTTGGAGTCTGTTGCTCAGGAATCTTCCAGGGCCTGGACAGAGACGGGACTGGAACTGTGGAGATGAACCTCATGGAGGTACAAACCCTGTTCTGTCCTTTTACTTTACAGCTTGGTTCTGGTCCTCTGGACTTTGGACCGAGTCCAGAGTCATGTTCTGTATTCTGATGATTCCAAACCACTCCGATCATTCCCATCTCGGATGAAGGAACCCAGTTGGATGATATTAACTTGACGTTTTCCTTCTGCTTCTCTTGTCGTTAACTCAAATATTGCTAGCGTTAATATTGCTAACAAGTATTGCTATCGTTAATATTGCTAACATAAGTATTGCTAACATAAATATTGCTAACATAAATATTGCTAACATAAATATTGCTAACATAAATATTGCTAACATAAGTATTGCTAACATAAATATTGCTAACATAAATATTGCTAACATAAGTATTGCTAACATAAATATTGCTAACATAAATATTGCTAACATAAGTATTGCTAACATAAATATTGCTAACATAAATATTGCTAACATAAATATTGCTAACATAAGTATTGCTAACATAAATATTGCTAACATAAATATTGCTAACATAAGTATTGCTAACATAAATATTGCTAACATAAATATTGCTAACATAAGTATTGCTAACATAAATATTGCTAACATAAGTATTGCTAACATAAATATTGCTAACATAAATATTGCTAACATAAGTATTGCTAACATAAATATTGCTAACATAAGTATTGCTAACATAAATATTGCTAACATAAATATTGCTAACATAAATATTGCTAACATAAATATTGCTAACATAAGTATTGCTAACATAAATATTGCTAACATAAATATTGCTAACATAAATATTGCTAACATAAATATTGCTAACATAAGTATTGCTAACATAAGTATTGCTAACATAAGTATTGCTAACATAAATATTGCTAACATAAGTATTGCTAACATAAATATTGCTAACATAAATATTGCTAACATAAGTATTGCTAACATAAATATTGCTAACATAAGTATTGCTAACATAAGCATTGCTAACATAAGTATTGCTAACATAAGCATTGCTACCTTAATTCTCTGGCATCAAACCTTCCTGTATTCATCTAGTTTCACCAGCTCACTGTTAACTTATTAAGCTGTGAGAAATACAAAATCCCTTTTGTTACTGGAATAATGTGAAGCTTATATGAGTAATTTGTAACAAACAAAATAAAAATACAATTACAAATAATGTTACTTAGCATTACTGACTTGAAGATGGTATGAATTTCGTATTTTCTTCTTAAAGTTTTTCACTGACCGATTCATTCTCAGTGGGGATGAGGTCGGCGTCCTGCTGGGTGGGTCTTCATGGGTCATGGCGGAAACGGATCCGGTTCTGAATAATGTAGAAATGAACTGTGTGATCTGATGAACGGATCATCCTAATGAACTGATTCTAGATATCCAGTGAGACTCAAATGAACCGACATTTCCATGACAACAGGCAGGAAGTGTAGCCACCAGGGGGCGCCTGACATTCACGGTTTGTCTGTTGCTTCTTCTCCACAGTGGCTCTTTGTGACCATGTGTGGCTGAAACCCAGAGCGCCCCCAAGAGGACAGACTGAGAAGCTGCTGCTGCTCCACTGAGATACAAAACGTCCACATTACAGTTACTACATAATCATAATAATAATATAATAATTACAGGACAGCAAGGCTACAGTGTTGAGCCTCAGTCTGATTCTAAGTGTATTTATTATATTAATTCGTATTTACCTGTTAATTATCATAACCTTCACTAACATGCATGATTCCACCCAGCTCAGTTTACCCAAGAGGACTCACCTGGTCAGGTGAGACGGCTCGTCCATCAGTATTCTCTCATTGGAGAATACTGCTGTTCAGCTGTCATTCACTATGATCAGCTGCTTTCATTTCAGAGCTTATTTAACAAAATGTTAGAAATGGTTCATCTAAGAAAGTTTCAATCTCAAATAGAGAACACAGATTCATTCATTCATTTCTACTGACATGCAGCTGGGCTCCACCGGGTCGTCGAACCAGAACCACCAACATCCTGCTGTTCCTGAGCTCTTCCTCCCTCCTGCTGTACCAGTTTGACCTGATAGAGGGCGCTGTAGCTCCTCTGTATTTATGCCTGTAAGAACCTGCTCAGGGTTTATTGAACTTTAATAAAGTGAAGCAGATCAGCTGATTGTGTGACTATCCACATCCTTTAACCTCCTGGATCAGAACCTAAAGCCCGGTTCCCTCCAGGTTCGTCAAACGCTTTTTATCCTGAAATATTCCAGATTCAGACAATAAACCGGGTCAGAACCAGGTCACTACAGGTCCAAACCCAGTCCACAGGTTCTGGTGAAAATCATTAGCTCACCAGCCAACCGAGTGACAGAAGATCAGACCCGTCAACGTTAACGTCCGCAAGTGACTGTTTGTTCATTTATGGGTCAGGGGTTAGGTTAGGTTAGGGTTAGGGGGTCACACACCATTCAGCAGTAGCAGGAAACAGATGCAAACATCAAATCAAGAGACAATAATAAAAGCAACAGTCCAACACCTCATGCTGACCTCTGTCCCTGAGCGCGCTGGGAGGACAATTTGCAAGACAGACGGAGAACTGAACCACAAACTCCAGGCCAATCTGTTGACATAGGATTGATCCCGGCAGGGCGAGGGGCCCCCAGGGGCGCCGAGGGGCCTCTCGGGGGCGCCGCTGTTGCGAATCAAAGCTGTTGGTGTTGGATCTTGGAGGAATTTCCTCTTGCATGTCCAGATGCTCTGCTGCAGATTGTTCCACGTGGATCCATGGCCCATTGATCCGTCACAGCCGACATTACAGAACCGACAACTCTCCTCCTGCAGCTGACTTAACCCCTGGGACCAAAAACCCCTGGGACCAAAAACCCCTGGGGCCAAAAACCCCTGGGACCAAAAACCCCTGGGGCCACAAACCCCTGGGACCAAAAACCCCTGGGGCCACAAACAGAACCGGAACAGGATGAGCTTATATTCTCATCCTGTATGAGAATATAAGCTCCTAATTTTGGATGACATCAAATGTCATTAGCCTGATTACATATAAGCTTTAAAATAAAATAAAAGTTGCTTCATCTTATTTCTGTAACTGTACTGAAAATCTGCCTCTTCATCGGTCTAGTCCAAGTATTTCTGTTTGTTATAAAGATGTTTGTTAATGTTTGATCTGCTGGGTTATTGAACCAGGAAAAGATTCATTAATGAACACATTAATGGGAGGATATTGAAGGACCTCGGTACCAACAAGTTCATCCCAGGTTCGGTCCAAACTGCTCCAGCTGTTACGGAACCAGTTCCCAGTTGGACCACAGACAGAAAGTTCTGGATGATCCAGATCGTAACAGCACTTGGTCCAGAACTTCAGTTCCTGGATCTCAGTGCTGGTTTGAGCCGGTCCATCAGAACATCCTGACTGATTACTCTCTGGTTCTGGTTCTGATCTTGCTTAGTTTGGGCCAGATTCCAGAAACTGCAGACAGAAACTTTAATACTTTACAGACATTTATTCTGATTATTTTACACAAACGTGATTTAAAACGTAATGATCCGCTCAGCGGGCCAGAACCAGAGCTGGTTTCGGTCCCGGTTCTAGTTCTGCTTCTGCACCCGTCCCTGCGCTTCCCGTCCCTCCAGCGGACCCAGCAGCACCGCCTGGGCCTCCAGCAGGGTGGTGTCGGTCTGGGCTCCCAGGAACCGGGCGGTGAGCTCCGGGTCCAGGACCTTCAGCCGGACCCTGGAGCCCCGCTGCAGCCTCTCTCCTCCGGCCGCGGGTCTCCGGCAGACGCAGTGAAACTTCCCTCCGAAGTCGATGTACAGGTCGTCCCGGACCACATGGAAGATGTTCCCGACCACAACCTTGTCTCTGAGCGGAACTGCCTGGAAGAGCGAGGCGAAGGTCTGCTCCTCGCCGGAGGTGGAGGCGCTCTGACCGGGCGCGGAGGTCTCTGCCTCCCGCTGGAGCTCCGCCTGCCGCTGGAAGGCTGCCGCGAAGCCGGTTCTGGTTCCGTCCTCACAGTTCGAGCTGAAGGAGGTCCGGACGGAAACGCTTGAGGAGAAGCGAAACACGGACCGGTAGCCGAACCTCAGGCTCCACAAGGCCGCCATGTTGTCCTCCAAGACCAGAAGAAGACGAGTTCTCTTTGACTTCCTGTTGGGCCACAGCGCCCTCCCCGGCTGATTTAAGAAGGTTAATGCAAATCTGGACTGGAAATCTTATACAGCTTCAGAAACTTTTCAAATTTTAAATTTTTATTTGTTTGTTTATTTTTGTCTGTTTGAAATGAATAGAAAATTAAGTTTATTATTTTATGTATTTACTGGTTTGTGTTTCGCCCAAGAACGTCGATTCTCATCCTATGCGCCAGGAGGCGCCTGGGAGACGTCCCCATAAAGTTCTGCGCCTGCGCAGTGCGTTCAGCGGCGTAACAAACGGAGCCAAGATGGAGGTGTTTGTTGTTGCTCCGAGCTTCAGGTGCTCAAGCTTCGAGTTTCCACCTGGTTCTGTTGTCAGAGACGTTCTGGAACGGTTAGTCCCGCGCCAGGTGAGTGATTTTATCTAACAGAACCGGAACCGAACCTTAGCGTGGGGCTTAAATCGGAGCTGGAAGCCTGTTAGCTGCTGAGCTACCGAAGGCTAATGTTGGATATTTAAAAGAAAATCTTCGCATTTCAACATGTTATAGGTTGACAGCAAGCTTTAACATAAATCTCCTATTTCAATTCAGAGCTGCATTAACGTTAGTTTAAGATGTTCCAGTTTCCTGGAGGTGATCAGATGGGAGATTTCTTTTCTACTAAATCTTTATTGCTTGTGAAGAATTACATATTTAACATTCAATCAGTGAAACTGGTGTTCAGATCAAGTTCCTGCTGGGACTCCTCTGATCCCAGTACTTCCAGTTTCAGTGGAACTGGGAATTCAAACGGTTCTCAAACTCTGAACAAATAGTTTCGTGTTTAGAGAAGATTTGTATTATTCTAAATAAATGTATTTCAAGATTTAGATTTATGCATCATTTTGTGACGGTGTCCCACAGCACTGAGTGACCTTTAGATGTCAGAAAGTAAAAGTCGGAACCACAGGTCTCACCCGGAAGTGGTGTCGGGTCGTTGGTTCTGTCTCAGGTCCAGTTTGTAGGAATCTTGACTGATCCAGTATTTCCCATCAGGACTGGTACGTCACCACTAACGGCCGCCTGTCCGGGCCGGAGGAGCGGCTGCAGGATGGGGCCGTCTACCGCCTGGATCCCCGGCTCCGCGGAGGGAAGGGAGGTCAGTTCCAGGAAATGCACTGATCCCATCACCAGGTTTTGGGTCCATGTTTCATTGGTTTTCCAGGTTTTGTTGGTTTTCCAGGTTTTGTTGGTTTTCCAGGTTTCATTGGTTTTCCAGGTTTTGTTGGTTTTCCAGGTTTTGTTGGTTTTCCAGGTTTTGTTGGTTTTCCAGGTTTTGGGTCCATGCTCCGGGCTTTGGGCGCGCAGATCGAGAAGACAACCAACAGAGAGGCCTGCAGAGATCTGAGCGGCCGGCGCCTTCGGGACGTGAACCATGAGAAGGAGTAAGTTCCTCCTGCTCTGGATGTTGTTTTGTATTGAAGGATCCAGACAGATTCTGGTTCTGGTTCTGGTTCTGGTAGGATGGCCGACTGGCTGAAGAAGCAGTCGGAGCGCGAGGCAGAGAAGGAGCAGCGGCGGCTGGAGCGTCTGCAGAGGAAGCTGTCGGAGCCGCGGCATCAGTTCGCCGACCCGCAGTACCAGCAGCAGTGCCACGACCTGAGCGAGCGTCTGGAGGACTCGGTTCTGAAAGGTGACGGGTCGGAACCGGGTGGCGGGTCAGAACCGGGTCACGGGTCAGAACCGGGTCCTGAAGGTGTGTGTTGCAGGTCTACAGGCGACCGCCAGCAGTCAGGTGAAGGTCGGAGCCGACCCGGATCAGAACCAAGCCCCTTCGAGGAAGAGGAGGAAGACTGCGGCGGCGGCCGGGTTCTGGTGGGTGTCTGAGGTTCTGACCCAGTGAAGGGAGGACAGACCGGCTCTGACCCTGTCACCATGGTTACAGGACGGGGCTGGACGAGCTGCTGAGCTCTGAGGATGAAGATGATGATGAGGATGAAGATGATGATGATGAAGATGATGATGAAGATGATGATGAAGATGATTCTCCATACAGCAGAGGAGCCGTTACCATGACGACCCCGAGGGAGGAGGCGGAGCCTGGACCCAGCAGCAGGTTTGTTGATCGATCAGATATCTGGATCAATATCAGCAGTGAGGACATGCCTGCTCCTCAGAGGTCAGAGGTCAGCATTAGATCAAAATGTTCAAAGTCCACTGATCGGACCGACTGCTGGTTCTGGACCGACTGCTGGTTCTGGACCGACTGCTGGTTCTGGACCGATCCGTTTCAGGATGGGTTCTGTTGCTGGGAGGGCTGGTTAAACTGGTTCTGATGGTTCTAACTGGTTCCAGCTGTAGAAACCCGTCCAGCGCCGGTCCAAATATTCTCAGTTCTGATTCAGTTGTTTACTTTAACCAGAACCGATCCAAACCAGACCATTTCACCATCAGAACCAGAATCAAACTGGTTCCTATGATCTGGATCCACATCCAGACTCAAGTTCTGCTGTCTTCTCCAGCACCGCTCCAACCACCAGAACCACCAGAACCTCAGAGGTCCAGGACCCTGGGCTCCCGACGGAACCGGCCCAGGTCCAGGACCCGGGCTCCAGACGGAACCGGCCCAGGTCCAGGACCCCGAGCTCCAGACGGAACCGGCCCAGGTCCAGGACCCCGAGCTCCAGACGGAACCGGCTGTTGGACTGTCAGGGGACCAGAACCCTCCTCATGGCTGCAGGGAACCGGGTCAGGTCAGAACCAGAATCCATATGCTTAAACATGATTTAGAGCAGAACCCTCTGCTGGTTCTGACAGTTCTGGTTCTGCCTCAGCAGTTGGACCTGTCCTCGGTGCCGTCCGTCCAGCAGCTGGAGTCTCTGGGTCTGGAGGTTCTGAAGGAGGAACTGATGCGCCGCGGCCTGAAGTGCGGGGGAACGCGGTCGGAGCGCGCCGCCCGCCTCTTCTCCGTCAGAGGCCTGAGTCCAGACCGGATCGACCCGGCACTGCTTGCCAGAACCAGGAAGAAGTAGACCCAGCGGGGAGGTTTCTCTGGAAGGCGGGACTTCCTGTCCGGAATGAAGCGTCCGGGTCTGGATGTTGGAATCGTTTATTTGAACATGTGAATCGATGATCAGATTTGTTTTTATGAAATATTAATAAAATGCTTCAGAACCGAACCGAGTCGTTTCTCAGTCTGAGGGTCCGTCCGGTCAGAACCCAGGGTCCCAGGAAGTGACCCGAAGAACTTCCTGCTCCTCGAAGCATTCGATGACATCACCGGCGCTGAATTCCACCTCGCCGTCCAGCGACACGCCGCACTCCATGCCCGCCTTCGCCGTCGCCACGTCGTCCTTATGGTGCTTCAGCGCCGACACGGAACCTGCACCAGAACCAGAACCGGATCATTAAAGCTGAACTGTTCTAGACCCTAACCGTCTCCACGGTGATGCACCGCTCCTGATCTGTCAATCATCCTTATGCATGTGCTGCCAAAAGTTCTATTGGCAGAAACAACGTTCAGGAAAGCGTTTGTTACTGCTAATGAGGAGGGTTTGAGCAGCGCGTACATAAAGTGACTGTCAGCATTGGTTTAACTGAAACTGGTGTTTAATGATATCTGAAGGTTCCACCTGACCTCTGACCTCCTGCTCAGCCAATCAGAGAAGGTCCTGACCAGGAGAACGAGTTGAACTGAACATGTACCAGTTCATCCAGATCCCATCAGAATCCGACCACATGAATCCCCGAGGTTCAGAACAACAGGAAGTTAAAGTTCAGAACCAATTGGACCCGGCCCGGTTCTGGTCTCACTCACCCTCCCACACCGTGTCTCGTCCTCGATCAGCCGGAACTTCAGCCGGCGGTCCAGTTGACCCTTCTGGACCCGGCAGCCGGCCACCAAAACCTTCTTCTTCCCCACAGAGACGTCGAAGACGGCGAGGACCGTCGCCTCACCTGGCGGGACAGGTGGACAGAGCAGACTGTGGGTTCTGAGACCCTCCAGCAGATGGGAGCGTCTGACCCGGTTCTGGACTCACCCACGGTGCAGCAGCGGCGCTGCGGCGGCAGCTTGCCGCTCAGCTCCTGGCGCAGCTGCTCCACCAGCTGGTAGATGACGCGGTGCAGCCGCAGGGCCACGCCCCGCCGCGCCGCCAGCTGCGTCACGCTGCGGCTCGCCGCCACGTTGAAGCCGTACACCGACCCTGAAGAACAGAACAGGAACCTGCTCCCGTTACCAAGCCAACGCTGTTTGACCCCGGGTCGCCGGACGTACCTCCAAACGCGGCGGCCATGTTGACGTCGTTCTCCGAGACGTCGCCGACGCCAAAGTGGATCACGTCCAGCTGGCACTCGTCCTGGGCGTCGTAGCCGTCCAGGATGTTCAGCAGCGTCTCCACCGACCCGTCCACGTCTCCTGTAGGTCAGAGGTCAGCAGTAGGTCAGAGGTCAGCAGTAGGTCAGAGGTCAGCAGTCAGCGCCGTCCCCACCTTTGATGACGAGCGGCAGGCTGACCTCGTCGCTCTCTGTCCGCTCGCTGGGCCGCATGGAGAAGCGGGTCTTGTCGGACCGGTACAGCGCCTTCCTCCTCTGGCGCCAGCTCAGGTGGGCCAGCGGCTCGCGCTCCCGCCGGTACTCCTCCAGTGGCGCTGCTGCTTGAGCTGGATGGCGCTCTGCTCCTCCAGCAGCTTGTGCTGCTCCGCCTGGTAGCTCCTCCACTCCACCACCTCTCTGGCCCGCTGCTGCAGGCCACAGGACAGGCTTTTACTGCAGCGGTCCACACAGGAAGTAGCTAATGCACATCAGAGATTCACCGATCAGACGCCGGTTCTGGCCCGGTTCTGGCCCTCACCTCTGACTCCACCTCCAGCACCGTCTCTCCGGCAGACGGCAGCTCCTTCCATCCGACCACCTGGACCGCCGCGCTCGGCGCCGCCTCCGGCACCGTGCGGCCGTTCTCGTCGAACAGGAAGCGGACCTTGGCCCAGCAGCGGCCGGCCACCAGGACGCAGCCGCGCCGCAGCGTCCCCCTCTGGACGATGGCCGTGGTCACGGGGCTGGGCACAGGAAGCGGGTCCGTCAGAGGAACTCCCGTCAGAACCGGACCCGGTTCCGGGAGGACTCACCCTTTGCCTTTGTCGGTCCGGCTCTCGATAACGACGGCCTCCACCGGGCCGTCCGGGTCCGCCTTCAGCTCCAGAACCTCGGCCAGCGCCACCGTGGCCTCGGCCAGAGCCTGCAGGTTGTCGCCCTGGAAACAGCGACATCGTGGGTCGGGCCGCGGCGGTTCGGGTCGGTCCGGCCGCGGCGGTTCCGTTCGGATCGTCTCACCTTCAGAGCCGAGACGTGGATGGCCTGAACGTCGCCGCCGAACTCCTCGCAGACGACGCCGTGCGCCAGCAGCTCCCGCTTCACCCGCTGGGGGTCGGCCTGCGGCTTGTCACACTTATTGATCGCCACGATGATGGGCACTGAAAATACAGATCAGGAGACTTTAAGAATCCCTTGTTTGCTCCCGGGACCAATGAGTCGTTTGCATCAGACCCAGAGAATCCCGGAGCAGGACGATGGATCCATGACTGGACGTCCAGAGAAACTCTGGTTTTATGAGACGGAAAGACACGAAGCTTTAAGGTCCAGAGAGACAAACAACTGGAACCTCAGGAGATGCAAAGACACAATCTAGACAATTTGTTTTCCTTCTATGCAAACAGTTGTAATCAAGCTGAGTCTCAATGTTGGTTCTGGTCCGAAGACGGAGGGACCGGGATCTCTGGGCAGAGTTCTCCGTTCAGTTGGAAGATTGGACCAGAAAATGGAACCGTCTCCCTGTGTCCATATTAATGTCCAGCAAGAATGTTGGATCCAACACCGGGCCAGAACCAGAACACCAGAACCAGAACACCAGAACCAGAACACCAGAACCACGCCCGCTCCTACCTTTGGCGTTCTTGGCGTGTTGGACCGACTCCACGGTCTGGTTCATGACGCCGTCGTCGGCCGCCACCACCAGCACCACGATGTCGGTGGCGTTGGCGCCGCGGCCCTCATGGAGGAGAAGGCGGCGTGGCCCGGCGTGTCCAGGAAGGTGATCCGCTCCCCAGTCGGCAGCTGGACTGGAGGAGGGATGGACAAAGGTCAGAGGTCGGGAGCTCTGCGAAGAAGGAGCTGGGAGCTTTGGGGGCGGAGCCTCCCGGCTGGCCCCGCCCCCCGCGGCACCGTTACCCAGAAAGGCTCCGATGTGCTGCGTGATGCCGCCGGCCTCCATGGCGACCAGCTGGCTCTTCCTCAGGCTGTCCAGCAGCGTCGTTTTCCCGTGATCCACGTGACCCATGATGGTGACCACCGGGGGGCGACTCACCAGGAGCGCGGGTCAGCGGGGGGCCTGGGGGCAGGGAAGGGTCACAGACAGGTCAGTCGGATGATTGGCGGGCCGGGCCGGGCCGGGCCGGGCCGGGCCGGGCCGGGTCGGGCCCGGTTCCGCCCCTACCTCCTCTGGGCGTCTCTGTCGGGCCGCTCTCGGCTCTCGCTCAGCTTGGCCCATGTGAACTTCATCCCGGACCGGATCACCGCCTCCTTGATCCAGCTGTCCTCCAGAACCGAGTCGGGCCCGAGCGAGTCCAGGTCCGCCGGTGTGTTGAGCAGCGCCTCCAGAACGTGGTCTGCAGCAGAACCGGGTCAGTAGAATCTGCAGGGGAATCGGGTCACCGGCGTTAGCTCGGCTGCTCACCAAAGTCTCTGTTCATGGCCGCCGCCAGCGCCGCCGCCGTCATGCCCTGTCTGATCTCCACTTCCTGTTTGTCCACTTTGAGCTTCTTCTGCTCCTTCCTCTGACCTTTGACCTGCACCAAGTGAGTCATTAGCCTTTACTCTAGTGCAGGTCACCAACCACAAGCTAAGCTAACATCCACAGCCTTACCTGCTTGGAGGTCAGTGGTCTGCTCTGAGGCCAGGTGAGCAGGGGGGCGGGGCTCCGGAGCAGCCGCGCAGCCCGCATCACTGATGACATCACACTCATAGCTACAGAGGACACAGGTGGAGGACAGGTGTTTCTGTTCAGCCAGGAGACAAACTGCATCTGTCCTCACTGGAGGAAAAAGCATTTTGATTTATTTGTTGGACTTTTATTGTGAAAACCCTGCAGATGATGATGATGCAAAGAAGGATTTCACACAAATCAGGAGAATTAAGCATAACTCTGACCATCCTCTTCATGAAACGGTGTCAGTCAGAAGCTTCTTCCAGTTCGATGTGACACAGACTGCTACAGCAGATCCGTCTACAGGAACTGAGTTGGAACTTTATGGTATCAATCAAGTATTGAATTTGAAACGACAGAAACACAAAGACTCCCCTCAGCTGATCTGAGAAACGGAAGAGAGAATCTTTCAAAATAAAAGTTTCTGCAGATTAAACATCTGAACTAAATCAGCAGATTAGAAATAATAATATTCAGACTGATGAACCAAACGGCCTAAAGTTCAACAGAATCAGTAAAAGCAGCTCCTCACATACGAACTGGTCAGCCGGAGGGTCTAGTCAAAGCCTACAGGTCTGTTCAGCTGCCGAGTAGATTCTTTTCTCTTCTGGTTCTGCTCTTCACCTCATTCCGTCACCAACCACCAACCTCACCGTGAACGACACCGGCAGCCGCCATGATGATGACGCAGTAAGTCACGTGACGCTGATCTGACTCCTCCCCCAGAACCAGACGGATCCAAACTGGCTGAGATTCTGGCTCTTCGTTCCGAATCCATACCGCTGATGGAACCATGTGGTAACCAACCGAGCGGAGCCGGTTCTGAACACGGAGCCGAACGTTCAATAAAACCACAGAAACGCTCATGTTGTGCTTCATGTGACAGTTTTATTTATGATAGAGGTTCCGACCCGGTCCGACCAACCCTTCTGAATCAAGATGGTTCTTCAGCTCAGCCCGGGTTGGACCACAGAGACTCTTCAGTATGACATCGGAACTGGACCCGGTTCCGACCGGTCGGAGCTGGACTTCAGCAGCGCTACATGAGGCCGTGTTGATCAGAACTTTGGTTCTTCACAGTTTCAGATTCAGGCAGAACTTCTTCTTCTGCCCCACAGCAGCAGGCAGCGGTGGAGCAGAGGGAGGAAACGGCGCCACCGCGCGGCTCCCAGCGGCTCCTGCATCTGCTGCTTTTAGAGTAGAAATCAGTTTCTACAGATGATCTGACGGTTTGAGCGGCTGGGACCAAACACTGATCATCTTCCTCTTTTAGTGCGTCATCATCATCATCATCATCATCATCACATGACACAAAACAACAGCATCCACATGTAAAAGCCCTAAAGGATTATAGCACCAGCAAAATGAATCTGTATCAAATGTTTGGTCAGATTTTAAAAAAGGCACAGACTGACACCAAACACGTCACATGACAGCTACAGGTGGAGATCAGACGTTTCTCCACGGATCTACAGAGAACAATAAACCTGAAACACACACGGGGTCGTCACTTTCAGCCAATCGCAGGCCTGGAGGTCCGGGGCCTTCATCAGAGGAAGAGGAGGACTCACTGGCATCGCCACACCAACAGGCTGCAGAGAAGAAGAAGAGATGTTCCTGCCGCTGCAGTCGCCATGCAGTAGACCAGCCTCAATATTCAGCTTGAGCTGTGAATATTTCACTGCAGTTTTCTAAATCGTAACATTTAGTCAATATTTCATCTTTATAGTAAAATGAGATCAAATTTTAAAAAAGCTATTTTTACTATTAAACAAAAAAATGATGGTCTTCAGTTACAGTCGGATCGCGTTTCTGAAAGCTGCTCAGAGTTTTCAGCTTATAATCATTATGATTATTCATATTATTAGCAGATCGCTCGTATCCCGTTTTCCTCTATTTTCAGGTTGAGATTTAAGGGTTTAAACTCGTTCATTATGACACGTTTATATGGTGGCTTTTGATCGACATCAAATAATATATGAAATGGACCAAACCAAACCCAACCAACCAACCAACCCAACCAACCCAACCAACCCAAACCAACCACCAACCAACCAACCCAACCCAACCCAACCCAACCAACCCAACCCAACCCAACCCAACCCAAACCAAACCAACCAACCCAACCAACCAACCAACCCAACCCAAACCAAACCAACCAACCCAACCCAACCAACCCAACCCAACCCAACCCAAACCAAACCAACCAACAACCCAACCCAACCAACCCAACCAACCCAACCCAACCCAAACCAACCAACCCAACCAACCCAACCCAACCCAACCCAACCAACCCAAACCAACCAACCAACCCAACCCAACCAACCCAACCAACCAACCAACCAACCCAACCCAACCAACCCAACCCAACCCAACCCAACCAACCCAACCCAACCCAACCCAACCCAACCCAACCAACCAACCCAACCCAACCAACCAACCAACCCAACCAACCCAACCCAACCAACCAACCCAACCAACCCAACCCACCCAACCCAACCAACCAACCCAACCCAACCCAACCACCCAAACCCAACCAACCCAACCAACCCAACCAACCAACCCAACCAACCCAACCAACCCAACCCAACCCAACCCAACCCAACCAACCCAACCCAACCAACCCAACCAACCCAACCCAACCCAACCAACCAACCCAACCCCAACCCAACCCAACCCAACCAACCCAACCCAAACCAACCAACCCAACCCAACCCAAACCAAACCAGCTGCATGAACACAAAACCTCCTGAGAAAATAAAAGGCAGAATTTATGGAAAATTGGATCAATAAAAATAAAATCCTGCTGATCAATTTCTGCTTTTATAGACAGAGGAGAGTCTGAGCTATATAAACCCAGCAGATTAAATCCGGTAGATTAAACCCAGCAGATTAAATCCTGTAGATTACATGACAGATTGTCTACAGAACTTCAGAAAGTACAAATATGGGCACAAAAAGAATTTGGGTTTCAACTAAAGAAATTTGTCTCGATTTTAAAATTAATATTAAGTTTTATAACAAAGACTTTATTATTTGAAGTGTTTGAAGAGAAGACGTTTTAGAGTTCAAACGGTACGTCTGTGTCTAATTTTCTTTTGAGAACAATATTTCTTTGCATAATGTTTGTTTATGAGCAGAAAGATGAAACCAGAGAGTCTGCATTACAGTAACATTTCAATATTTTACTATTAACACGATAACATCTATGGAGAATCTCTAGAGACTTCTCCCAGTCTCGTCAGTTCTGACCGGTTCTGACCTGCAGTCGCTGCCTCCGGCGCTGATAACATACTTGTCGTCGCAGGAGAAGCGGACGTTGGTGACGTGAGCCGAGTGGCCGAAGTAGCGCTTGTGCTTCGCCTGGAGGGACAGCCAGAGAGGACAGGGGTGACGGGTCGACCCGGTTCTGCCGGGTCCGGAACACGTTCCGGTCAGACTCCGTCTCTTACAAATTTCTCCGGCAGGGGAAATCGAAGAGCTTGACGAGGCCGAAGTCGTCTCCGGTCACCAGGTTGAGGCCGGCGTGCGAAACGCAGGCGCAGGTGACATCGGCCTTGTCGGCGTTTCGCGGCCAAAACGCCCAGAACTTCATCACCAAAGATGCTGGAGAAACAAGAGAACCCAGAAACCGGTCAGAACCGGTCAGAACCAGTCAACGGTCAGAACCAGTCAGAACCAGTCAGAACGAGTCAGAACAGGTCAGAACCGGTCAGAACCGGTCAGAACCAGTCAACCGGTCAGAACCAGTCAGAACCGGTCAACCGGTCAGAACCAGTCAGAACGAGTCAGAACAGGTCAGAACCGGTCAGAACCGGTCAGAACCGGTCAGAACCGGTCAACCGGTCAGAACCAGTCAGAACGAGTCATACCGGTCAGAACCGGTCAGAACCAGTCAACCGGTCAGAACCAGTCAACCGGTCAGAACCAGTCAGAAACCAGTCAGAACGAGTCAGAACAGGTCAGAACCGGTCAGAACCGGTCAGAACCAGTCAACCGGTCAGAACCAGTCAGAAACCGGTCAACCGGTCAGAACCAGTCAGAACGGTCAGAACAGGTCAGAACCGGTCAGAACCGGTCAGAACCGGTCAGAACGGTCAACCGGTCAGAACCAGTCAGAACGAGTCATACCGGTCAGAACCGGTCAGAACCAGTCAACCGGTCAGAACCAGTCAGAACCGGTCAACCGGTCAGAACCAGTCAGAACAAGTCAGAACAGGTCAGAACCGGTCAGAACCGGTCAACCGGTCAGAACCAGTCAGAACGAGTCATACCGGTCAGAACCGGTCAGAACCAGTCAACCGGTCAGAACCAGTCAGAACCGGTCAACGGTCAGAACCAGTCAGAACGAGTCAGAACAGGTCAGAACCGGTCAGAACCGGTCAAACCGGTCAGAACCAGTCAGAACGAGTCATACCGGTCAGAACCGGTCAGAAACCGGTCAGAACCAGTCAACCGGTCAGAACCAGTCAGAACGAGTCAGAACAGGTCAGAACCGGTCAGAACGGTCAGAACCAGTCAAACCGGTCAGAACCAGTCAGAACGAGTCAGAACAGGTCAGAACCGGTCAGAACCGGTCAGAACCACTCAACCGGTCAGAACCAGTCAGAACCGGTCAACCGGTCAGAACCAGTCAGAACGAGTCAGAACCGGTCAGAACCAGTCAACTGGTCAGAACCAGTCAGAAACGAGTTAGAACCGGTCAGAACCGGTCAGAACCGGTCAGAACCAGTCAACCGGTCAGAACCGGTCAGAACGAGTCAGAACCGGTCAGAACCGGTTAGAACCGGTCAGAACAAGTAACAAGTAACCTGATGGTTTGGCTTTCAGACAAAAAAATGATTCACTCTGAATTTTTCCGTAATTCCTTTTGTGATTCTTAAACACGACCAGAACCGGATCCTGGTTCTGTAATGGAGGACGTTCGGACTCAGTGAGAGTTTATTGCTAAAGATGAACTAATTCATTCATTAAAGAAATGTTGATGGACTTCAGAGCTGCCTGTACCAACCCTCCGTTCTATCCATGAAATATGAGAGGCGCCTCGGTTCTGTTCCCGGCAGCCGGACCGGGCCCGTCAGGTTCTACTGATCCAGTTTGGGTTCAGGCTCAGGTTCTACTGGATCACTTTCAGTCTTATCTTTGAATTGTTATAAAGCTGTCCAGAATAATCACTGGGACGAGTCTTAAAGTTCAGGTCCAGTTCTACAGAACCAGAATCAGAAGAACTTAAAGCTACAGGCTCCTGCCCTCTGCTGGTAGATACAGGTACTGCATTGCAGCAGGAAAAGGTTCGTTTGTGCCTCTTCTGTCTGAATTTGACCTGATACTCCAGCAGGGAAGCCGAAGAGGACTGAGGTTTGCAGATTTTGTTTCTGGTGCGGTGGAACCTCAGGGCGGTATCTCCGTCAGGGGTGGAGCTCATCTTGCTTCACAGGTCATAAATGTTGTTATTTTTCCATTGAGAACTTTGTGCTGCCTTCAAAGCAACATGAAACCTGGCTTCTCATTGGTTCCTTAGCGAGCCTATCAGAGTTATCCAACCAAAGTCTGTCAATACCTTCAGGAAAAGTCCTGGAGAACTTTCAGGTTTGGACCAGAACCAAGTCAGACATCATGCTTTCTAACTACAGGCTCCTGATGAATAGAATTGTTACTAAAGGTGCATTTCCCACACCTCGGCGTCAGTCTCACCTGGTCCAGGTCGCCAGTGATCCGTTCAATGACGTGCAGCTCTGTGACCATCTTCCCTGAGGGGACTTCATGGACCTGACGAGTGTAGGTGCTGGTGGACACCTGACACAAGGCGAAGATGTGAACTGTTAGAGGCTGCAGAGATCAGTCAAAAACCCAAAGCTTGAACCCCGATCACCTGGATGTGTTTGCTGTCAGCAGAGAAGTCGATGTGGATAACGAAGCCGGGGATGTCCTTACAGTATCCGATTCGGTTGAGTGACGGGCCCAGAGTCAGATCAAGAAATCTACAGCACTTTCTACTGAACCCACTGCCAGGAACCGGTTATCTGGACTGAACCTGGACCACAACGACCCTCAGATGTTCACAGACGCCACATGGAGGAGCTCAGCTCAATGCACTGCTTTACTTACCGGATGTCCTGGATGGAGACACTGCGGTCTCTCTTTTTGCCCCAGACAGTGAGGGAGTTGACCAGCAGCACGATGAACTCGCCATTCTCCATGCCGATGGAAACCATCTCTCCATTGGGGCTGTAGCATGTGCATTTGGCAGGGTGACCCAAACTCACCTTGTTCAGGAGTTTCTAAAGCAGAAAAACAAATGAAAGTTTGCACTGCAGGAAATCTGAAGGCCAGACTGGACTCTGGAGGAAAATACCTTGTCAGCCAGGTCCCAGATGCGTATGGTCCCATCATCGCTAGCAGAGATGAAGACGTCTTTGAAAGGATGTGATGCTAAACCCCAGATTCCTCCCTTAGTGTGACCATTGATCATGGGTGTTGGAAGCAGCATTCTTCTCTCCAACCTCTATGATCTCCCCGTCTTTGGTTCCCACCAGAATCTTACCCTGCAACAAAGAGGATTAGATATTATGGAAGATTAGGACCTTGGATTGAGCGCGACAATGTATTTCAGCAACAAGGCAGTTCAAGTGTTTTACATTAATTGGAGGGAGATACGAACAAAATAACAAATTGGTTCCCGTGTTTAATAAGAATAAGAACAAATAATCTGTAATTTATAAACTAATAGGAATTTAGGCTCATACATGAAGCCAGCAAAAGGCGGTGACATCACGGAGTGCATCCATTTACTGTTGCATGACCATGAAACCGTGCAGCTCGCTCTCCCAGGCAACAGTCTGATATGATGGTATTATCTCGGAGCAAGTCCTTGGGAGCGCTCTGCTCCACAGTGACATGGACGATTTCAGAAGGGAGCGAGGAGAGCAGGAGCGTCATGTTCACTTATCTTCCTGGAGATCTGAGATATCCAGCCAGCCGAGGCGAACACAGTTCAGATACAGAAAGCTTTAGGTCGGGTAGATGTTACATTTCAATCTGCCTAAAGTCTCACCGATCCATCGGCTCATTCCAATCATCCAAATCAGTGTGGCCGTCCAACTGAACCGAAACAAGCAACTTCTCCAGGATGGATTCCTTCCTGCTAGAGAGTTTTAGAGTCTGCAGCTCGGCTACGAGTCTCAGCAAGAATCGCATCCAACTTGCGTCTCTGACCCACAGCATGTCAGTCTGAGTGTTCGCTAGTCGGCCCAATCCGTCACTAATTTATCGACATGCCAGGTATCCGCCAACTCCAAACAGAGATCCTGTTGTCATGAATAAACCCAGGATGTTTCCTCTGGGTGTGTCCTCTGTCCAGGTTCTCCTCAAGAAAATTTGATCAATTGCGCTGAGAGAGCAGCTGACCAGATCCATTTGTAGATTTGGAGGATGAGCCAAGAAAGGCTTCAAAAGAGCAACACAAAAACAAAGCAAGCGGGAGAAGATGGGTCAGGAGGGACCAGCCTTCTCTGAGAACAAGAGAGAAAAGCCTCTCTGGCTCTTCTCTAAAAGCATGGACACTTAGACGATGGAGAGACTTATTCCCTGATGGTCGGAAGCAGACTGTGAGTCTTACCTTCCCTCTGCAGACGGATCGAACGTTCTCGACTGGCTGACCGGTCTCCAGCTGAAAGGCTCTGCAGCGCTTCATCTCTGGTCCCAAAGCTTCACAGCTCCCCCCTCTTTGGTCCTGTGAAACAAACACCCGAATGGAGTACTGCTCCTCTGGAGACAGAGCTAGCCTTTCTGAGTAAAGGATCTGGTCTTTACATCCTGCACTGATAAATTCAGAGCCAAAGGGACTAACAGCTGGATCCCAGAGCAATGAGGATGCAGAGAAACTGGACCAGTTTTTAGTTTCTTTCTTCTAAAGTATCTGCAGAACATTGATGATAGTCAGGAGTCTTAGCTTTAATGAAACAAGAACATCTCCACAACTGATAGAGACATGTTGTTTTACACATGTAAACCTTCTGACTGTAAACCTTCTTAGTACCCTGACTAACCCCTGACCACAGCTCTGAAGGTGAGTTGAATTCCTTACGGCCTTTCCTTCCCTCCAGTGACGATGAGTCCGTCCCTCAGCGTGGTGTACATGGTGAAGACGGGACCGCTGTGCGCCTTCGCCACTACTCGGACCAGGAAGTGGTCCCTCCAGACGTACACATCTCCGTTTATTGCACCGGTGAACGTCAGATTATTCTAGGAGGAAAACATTCATTTACAATAAAACTAAAACTTGGTAGACATAAATGGACTACATATAACTGGGACTTACAGCACCAAAGGCGACAGACAGCATGGTCTGCATGCGGCCATCCTCCACTGAGCCAATCACACCTTTCTTATACATGAGGGAACCACCGACCAGGGTCCAGAACTTGATGTGTTTGATTCCCACCGACACAAACTGAGTGTCTGAGTCGGGTCTGAACTCGACCACAAAGATCCGCTCAGCGTGACCGCCCTTACTGGTCACCTTGGTGCCTGTCATGGAGGTAAAGGGTCAAATGTCCGCGCTTCAAATGCAGCAAAAGCAAAACAGAAAAGGCTTCTACTCTACTCCGACAGATAATGAGCGTGAGACCACTGGTCCTTGACAGCAGAGAGATGCTTCCATGTTTCTAGCTTCATAACTTACCATCTTGCCATCTCCACACCGTGATGGTATGCTCAGGTTCCACCCCCACTGAAAGCAGTAACTTCCCTGTTGCGCTAAAGTTGACATAACCTACGCCTTTGGCATGAGAACACCGTAGGATGGACAGAGTCTGCTTGGTCACTGCATCCCACACATGGATGGATGGAGCAAGGCCTGTGAGGAGACACCAGAATCAGAGAACCAAAGTCAGAGCCTGCAAAACAGTAAATCTAGAGTCACAGAAATTGTGTTGGAGTCAAGGAGCCACAAAATCTAGGAGTCCCAGTAAGATAGAAACTTCCTTGCAGCTCTAACAAATGATCTGTTAGAGAACAGATCATTCTGTACTAATTATCTTCTAATTGTGGAACACGAACAATCAAAGTTCACAGGATATTTACACCAGCAAGTAATGACCCAACCACTAGGAGGTTGAGGTGATCCAGGTTTAAAACAGGAAGAGGAAATGTTCATTCAGATCAGAACCGTCAACAAATAAATCACTCAATTCATCTGACAGAACCCGGTCCAAACGGGGGACAAAGTGAACCAATCAGTCAGTTCTACATGGGGAGCAATCAGGCCACAAGGGCTCCTACTTCCTGTCTGCCACCATCATCCTGATGAAAACACTCAATACAGAACCTGGTTCTGTTCAGGTTCTGTCACTTATCGAGCTCAGACTGATGGTGAAACCAGAACCCTTTGGAAAAATGTTCATCTTTACCAGAACCAGAATCAGGGTATGAACATAACTCAATTCTGATCCTGAGAGAATCAGAATTATTCATTCCTTTGAAAGAAATTATTTTATTGCTGTCAGAATAAAAACTGGGAACCATTTTTCTTTCAGTCTGGAATCAAAAAGAAAAAACCAGGTGCGTCACTTTTCTGTCTGATGACACCAGAAACAACAAGCGTCCAAATCAGACCTTCCTTCACCTGCAGGTTCTGCAGCGAGTGTTTTCTGAGCCCCACATGAGAGCAGCTCTAGTCTAGAACAGAACAGACATGGGTGGACTCGACCCGGATCCTGACCGCTGGTACTCACCGGACACCTCGGTCTCTACGCACCGACAGCAGACGGCACAGCAGAGCAAACAGAATCATGTGTGTGAATGAAGATGAGCACTGTGAGGAAGGTAGAGGCAGCCTTACCTGGCAGGTCAGAGATGTCACCTGGTGGCGAGGAGAGGTGGTGACAATGAGGAAGCAGTGGAAAAGAAGGAAAGGTGTGATGGACCAAAAGCAGCCAGTCATGCATGAAAGCAATGTGCAGAGCAGCTAACGACCTGCAGTCTGACTACAACCTCCGACAGGAGGAAACATGGAGCAGCTACCACACACACCTGGCCCTCTGGTACCCTTACTCTGCTCTGCAGCCTCACTGGACCTGCAGGAAACCCGAGTAGTAGCAGAAACTGGGAGCTTGTCCAAGACAGAATCCCGGACAAGCCCCCAGTTTATGTTCAGTTGATTCTCCATTCCTGCAGCTTCAAATGAAGACTGAACCCTTCAATAGATTTCAGATTATTCTTCCGAGAGCCAGCAGGTCCTACACCTTTACAGTTGAGCTTGGTTCACCTGGGAACCTTCACTCCATGGATGACCCTGTGGGACCTACCAATGAGCTTTCCACCAGAATGGACCCGACCTGCAAGAACCTGACCTCAAAGTACTCAACCAATAAGAACCTGACCTCAGAAGTCTGTGCTGAAATGATCTGACCTAAATGAACCCAACTGATTGGACATGAGCTGAAACCAGTTTGTTAATGACTCTTGAGCTGAGATATTTTACCCGACTGTGACATGAAAGCAGATAACTTCTTTCATAGATTTATTCAGGTGGTGGTGGGGTTTACTGAAAAGGTTCTTTTAGATGTTCTACTTAGCGCTCCTACTTTCTGATGGAACCAGCCAGAGATCTCACTATGATCATGAACCAGAACCTTCTATGCTATGCTACTGCTACCTGAGAGGCAGGTGAGATCACCTGAAGGTGATGTGAAGTCTCACACTTACCGATCTGTCCAGTGGCGATAATGTTCTGGTACTTTGGGTGCTGGTTGACCGTCAGACAGAGAATGTCGTCTGTGTGTTCCAGGTAGAAACTCTGAGTTCCTGTCAGGACAGGAAGCAGGAAAGGTGACCTCATGAGCAACATTACCAATGACTGACGGTAACTGACGGTCCTACGCACCGGCAGACAGATTCTGGATGACGACAGCAGCGGCGGTGTGGAAGATGATGTCGGCGCCGTCGTTGAGGTAGTGCAGGTTGTTGCGGCAGTCGAAGCCTCGGTAGCCGAAGACGTGTTCCAGCAGCAGCTCCTAACAGACGCAGACAAGCAGTTAGAGTCGAGGTCAGGACATGTTGGACATTATCGAGCAGATCCCATGTGCCGACCTCCACCGCTTTCCTCTTCTTAGTCACGTTGTCCTTCAGCAGTTTGTCGGGCAGCGGCACGGCCCGGCTCACAGGAGGCCTGAACAGGAAGAGCGGCGTTAATAACAAACTGCACTTGAACTCATCAAGAGGCCTGATGAGGCCTTCAGGTTACCTGTCCTCCAGAGGAAGCTCTCTGTGCTGCAGGTGGGGTTTGGTTCCTGTCATGTTCCTGATGCTTGCTGAGTAGATCTTAGTGACATAGTCCACCACCTTCTCCCGAGCCACATCACTGTCGTACCCTAAAAAGAAATACACCAGTTACTGTTTCTCAGACGATTCTGCTCACTCTGGATGAGTGAGCAGACGTTCAGTCCTGGGTGCTGAATGTTGCTGTTTTTCCTTGACCAGAACTTTACACATCTTTGCAGTGGTGAACACGCATCCACAAATCCACTAATGTGCTAATAGAAGAGCTAGTTTGCATTTGCTTAGCACTTGGGCTAATTTTGAAAATGTGTGACAGCTAAACTCAACTATAAAACTGAAATGATGAGTTAAAGGCCTGTTCCAAAGAATCATTTCCTGAAGCGCAAATTGTGCAGGTAGGTGTGTAATGACAGATACGAGCCTACTGAGGGCGCTATGCCATGATGTGGCACATGTCTTATTGATACATGGTGGGTAAAACATGCTTGAACTTGGATTCACCAAATTACCAAGTTGCTGTAGCACCTAGCATTAGCACAACTAATCTTTGTGATTAGGTCTGCAGGGTCAGCAGAGCTAGCTTTTTTTCTAAAACTCAACTAGATTTGAGTTTTAGAGACATAACTGCGTCTCTAAAACTCAAATGAATCTGAGAGCCCTCCAGCCAGATGTCCACTGTGACCTCTGTTACCTCCGTCCTCCTCAGGGTCGTCGTCAGACTCCTCGCTGTCCACAGCTTTGCTCTCCTTGTGGCCCGGCGGCTCTCTGGACCAGATCATTAGCGCCGTGTCAGCTCCGCCCACAGACAGAAGCACTGCATCATCATTGGACCAGCGCACGTTTGTCACATTCGTGCTGTGACCCACGTACTTCTTAAACTTAGCAAACTGACCCTGGGAGAAGAGACTGAGGAGATGAACAGAGATCCTCCAGGAAAACCAGCTTCAGACTCTGTCTCTGGACTCACCCGGGACGGGAAGCTGAACAGTTTGACGAAGCCAAAGTCATCTCCTGTGGCAAGAAGTTTTTGGTCTCTGGTGAGCGAAGCAGCGTTCACAAAGCTGAATGACGGCCATATTCCTTCACAGGTGGGACCCAAAACAGACGTCCAAGTGGCCCAGTCCATCTTCTCAAACTGGACACAGAAACAGCATTATGACCTCAGGGAACAAATGCCTCTGAGAAAACAGGGAGACCTGCTTTCTGACCTCCGAGACGCTGATGTTTTGTCTGCGTCCTCGTGGAGCCTCAAAGAAGAGCTGATCTTTAGCTCCGGTGTTCACCTGGAGGAGTTTACCTGTAGGGAAAACATTGGAATGAGATGTTAGGTTAGGATCTTGAATAGCAGGGAAATGTCAACATCTGAGGTTAATTAAAACAGGCGAGTCCACCTCTGGAGTCCCAGTCGATGTGGGTGACGAAGCTTCCAGCTCCTTTACAGATGCCAACCTCTTACTGGTCAGGATAT